>NC_141160.1:88058348-88150848 GCF_053477565.2 Lygodium microphyllum
ATATTGGAAGCTAGTAGACTAGGTGTTCTTCACCACCTATGCTATTGAAACCTCTGAAGTTGGTATTATGAGGACAATATTGATGATAGGCCAAAGAATGTATTCCCATTGCCAATGTTTGAGGGAGAATACAATGAAGACCTTGATCATCATGTAGTCAAGTTCATGGTAGCATGTGTACCCAATAATGCAAGAACCCCCGAGCATTAGTTGGTGTTTATATCACTTTCAAATGCATGGTATTTCAATGATATGAGAGACAAGAAACAATAAATTTTGGCATGTGGATCATGTCTTTCTTACCAAATTTAGGTGTAAAATTTTTGAAGAGCAGATGTAAGAGGAGTTCACGAACTTAAGTCAGTCCTCTAGAGAATGGGTGAAAGCATATGTCTTGAATGGAATCTATACTAAAGCACTTAGTACAATGCATCGAATCTACAGTGGCTGTAGATAATAATGCCTCAAATAATAGTTCAACCACAATAACAGTGGCCTCAAATGGTTTCCCCAATGGAAATTCAATAACAACAGTGAAACTCTACCAACTGGAACCAACAACCAATAGTCTCAACTAGAGCTCTGAATCAAAATCAGAACAAAGGACCCTCTGTACAAACCCAACCAATTTATGCAGTGATTACAAAGTCTTTCCAAAACCGTACTATGAGTACTTTAGGAGGAGAAATTTTGGAGGACTATTTTTTCGATTCAATTGCAAGTATTAAGAAAGAGCTGATGGATGTGATTACAGAACAAGATACTAAAGGTGAATACTACTAGTATATCTAGTACTACAAGAGGTGGAAGAGATGTGATATTCAAAAGCCAAGCATACTAGAAACCTTCTATTCATTTTGTTTATGAAAGAACCACATAGAGGATATCTGTTCTCTAAAGGACATGCATGAAAGAAGGAAAAAAGACCTAAAAGCAAGATTCAACTTGCTGAAATCTAAGATGATAACCCAAGATATTGGCCCAAATCCTAGAGAGTTTGGTTCTAATTTTGGCCCAAAGCCTAGAGAGTTCATTTCTAATTTCAACCCAAGGAGGTTCCTTGCCCAAATTTACAAAGAAAGATAGTCTAGTGGTGGCGAAAGATCAGAAGTGAAGTGTTAAAGATATGGAGAAAAGGAACATCTCACCAAATTGTCCAAAGCCTAAAGATCCACGAACTAAAAGCCTTTATGTAGTTGATGCAAAGGAGAATGCCACATTGCAAAAGATTGTCCCAGTCTAGCTGTTGTGAAGGCCAGTACTTCTAAAAGTCCTAAGAACCTGCCTCCAACTTGATTAAATTCTAAGTTGCTATAATCACGTGTGCTAAGAAAAACCACTCATCCAAAAAGAAAATAATTCCTACCAAGACTATGAAGTTCAATCTTCCAATAGAGAAAGAGAGCAATATAGACCAAAACAATATAGTGCATAGAAGTAAAGAGATAGATGATGCAAAAATACCTCCAATAATAGAAGAAGTTTTAATATTGTCATTTCTAGAAGAAATAGGAAAGATAAAAGTAGGAGTTGCTTCATTTTTCCAGTCGACTGGAGAAGTTAATTGATCCTATCAAAGAGTATGACATAACTAAAGACCTAGACATATTCAAACCAAACCCAACATTCTGATAATTGTTGATACTATCTCTCAACTACTGAAAGAAATTTAAAAGAATATTGACAAGAAGATATGGCCTAAGGATTACTCCCACAACTACCACCACTAAGTTTAATAAGGCCTCAGATCCAGTAAAAGAAGTGGATGTGGCTAACACCTTTGTGGATCTCGACACCCAAGAGATTGGCACTTGGATTGAAAGATATTTTATTCCAAATGCATTGATTGATGGAGGCTTATCAATGAACATAATGATGGATGTGAAAATGAAGGATCTAGGCCTACAAGGTATGAAGTTGACACAATGGCTTATCAGACTAGCAAACTAGAGCAGAATTAAGCCTTTGGGCATTCTCCCATATATAAAGACAAACCTGGTAGGAAGAGACTATTGACTGACCTACTTGGTGGTGAAAACAAATTCCTATGGGACCTCATACCCTCTACTACCGAAAAAACCATGGCTCTTTGAAGCAAGAGCATGGATGAATTGGTTCAAGGGAACCCTAACCCTAGGTAGAGGACCCAATAAGGTGGTAGTAAAGTCATATGGCTCATAAAAAAGTAATGGATCCATCTCTATTGAAGTCTTAACAAACTCCTTTGATAAAGTTGCATATGGTACCTCAATAGATAAAAAATTTGTCAAACATATCTTTTCCAAGAAAAATGAGGCACAATCCCTAATAGTGGGGCCGCAATAGCCTAACTCCCAAAAGAAGCAAATGTCAAAATAGGCAGGATCTAGAGCATGGTAGATGCGGAAACTATAGAGGTTGAAAGAGGAAGAAGAAACTCATGAAGACATTGGCCCTGACAAAGACAAATTATCACACAAGTGAATAAGGTTCCAAGATTGAGACTCAAACTCATAAACACAATCTTGTGTATTGATAGTGACAAGACACTTTACTGGCAAGGAAAGGGTACTATCATTTCATTAGAAAAAGAGTGCAAGTACAATGATTTATAGGAATGGAGTGGCGGTACTTTCTCCTACTGTGCATATAGTATTCAAGTCGTGAGTCCTCACTACTCCTTACAAAGGGATTGAAGTAGGTGTGATTGCAAATATCTCAACACTCCTCCTCAATCACAACCAAAAGTACAAAGTGTGTAGAGGCTTTAATGAGAGCAGCACCTGCAAAGTGTGGACACACCATAAACATGGCAAAACACTAGAGACTGTCGCAAAAAAGGCTAAGTGTGGGTACCACAAACATGATGGACATCTAGAGGCTGTAGCAAGGGCCTCACAAAGTGTACAGAGGCTATAATACAAGGCTAATTGTGGAGTGCACAAGTTTATGTCTGAAGCACTAGGGCTAGGAAATACTAAGCTAAAAAAGTCTATCTGAATAGAAGGACTGATGAGGTTTGTCCTTCTCCTGGTGGTCTTCTTCTTCTTCTTCTTTCTTTGCTTTGTTTTCTTCTTCTTCTTTGACTGAAACTAGATAGGCCTTTTGGAACCTCTTTCTAGCATCGCAGAAGTTCTTGGTGTGTTCGGTCCTTTTGCAGAAGTCACAGAAGAGCTGATCCTTCTTGCCTTTGTACCTGTTGCCAACATATAATGCATGTTCATCTCTAGAGGTGCTTGGTTCTTCTTTAGTTTTTATCTTCTTTTCCTTCTCTAACAGTGATTCCTAGATATCAACAAGTTCAGGGTTTGGCATGTTGATTAAAGTTGTTGATACATTATTATATTCAGGAGGTAAACTCTTAAGTAGAACATCGATGCAAACATCTTCTTCCATTTTAATGTTGATTCTTGCAAGTTGGGTTAGAAGTACTTCCATGTAGTTTATATGTGTGGCAAGTGATGTGTTGGAATTCATTTCATCAAGCCTGAAAATCTCAATCAAGAGACCATACTTTGATGATTTAGAATGTGCACCAAACAAGGTGTCAAGTCTCTTCGATGTATCCTATGAAGTCTCACAGTTATCCACATGGTGGATATAGTTGTCGTCGATCTCTAGTTTGATAATGGCCTAAGCCTTATCATCATTCTATTACCAAGTGATAGCAAGGTCCACATCATGAGGCTTCTTTTCTTTTCTAGTGGTAATGGTTGAGAGGCCCTTCTTCATCAGGATGAGTTTGATGCGGGTTTGCCAAGTATGAGACCCAAATCCTTTGAAATGGGCAGTTTGAGAGTCTTTGCCCATGCTAACTTATGGGAATACCATCAAATCAGCTTTAGAATTATAAGATTTAAGCAGTAGAAGAGTTGGTTGAGATGTGTCAAAAGACACAAGTGTTTAAAGCACTAAAATGAGTGTCAATAGACACTATGTTTCTCACTCTGATACCATGTTAAAATACACAGGATCTAGAGCATGGCAGATGCGAAAGCTATGGAGGTTGAAAGAGGAAGAAGAAACTCATGAAGACATTGACCCTGTCAAAGACAAATTGTCACACAAGTAAATTAGGTTCCAAGATTGAGACTCGGACTCATAAACACAATCTTGTGTATTGATAGTGACAATACACTTTACTGGCAAGGAAAGAGTACTATCATTTTATTAGAAAAAGAGTGCAAGTACAATGCTTTATAGGAATTGAGTGGTGGTACTTTCTCCTACTGTGCATATGGGATTCAGATCCTGAGCCTTCACTGCTCCTTACAAAGGGACTAAAGTAGGTGTGATTGCAAATATCTCAACAGCAAAGTCCTTGTCAAAATTTAAATATATTCTGCCTGAACCAAGAATGACTTCAAAAATTAATTTTAAGTTGAGATATAAGTATGAATGTATTGCTCTCCCTATTCATGGAAACAATAGAGCCAAAGTTAGAAGCACATACAGAAGTAGAAGATACAACAGAGAGCATGTTCTTTTCCAATAGAGTTTCTACAAAGGGAGAGACCAAGCCTAAAGAGGATGATGATGAAAGTCAAGATGTAGATAATGAAGCAACATAGAAGTTATTCAACTAGAGGAGGAAAGAAATAAGGATGAAGTCCAGAGGCTTCTGAAGCTAAATATTCTATGACGTTGGATAGAATGACTCTCGTACCCTTGAGATTAGTAAATAGACTTATCATATACAAAGGATTTATTAGAAATGGTACCCTTCTCAAGAAAGGATAATGATGATGCACCTTGCCAACAAGCACTAGTTCCACAGTCCTAATAGAACTTAGATGGTTTATATTATGTGACATTCTTGGATACATCCTCAAAAGATAAGTCCTCAAGTTGAGGTAACTAACTCTCCAATAAAATAAAAAACATCTTTGATACCATTTCAGCATCCCAAAGAGCTAGCTAGCTAAGTCCCCGAGGATAGTCAAAGATGGTTCCAGTAGAGAATCAGATGAGGAGGCCACTCCCTTGAAGGAGTTAGATCTATACCCAAAAGAAATCCAGGTAGGACCTTCATCTGCAAAGTAAAAAGTGAATGGCAATTAATTTTTGTGGATGCAAATGGTATTAAATGTCCCCTAAAGGTGGGTAGCAGTCTCCTAGAAGAGGAGCGATTGGTCTTGTGTAATCTACTGAAGGAGAACTTGGATGTGTTTGCATGGTTGTATAAAGATTTGAAGGGGATGTATCTCATGGTATATCAGCATCACATCGTTCTCAAGCCCAATGCCAAGTCGGTAAGACAAAGACAAAGACACATGAATCTAAATTACTCAGCCCTAGAGTTGTTAAAGCTTCTAGATTCTAAGTTCATTTTTCTAGTGGCCAATAGTGAATGGGTCTTACCCATTATGGTAGTACCCAAGAAGAATGGAAAATTGCATATCTGTGTGGAATTTTGGGTCTTACCCATTATGGTAGTACCCAAGAAGAATGGAAATTTGCAGGTCTGTGTGGAATTTTGGAAGTTGAACTCCAAGATAAAGAATGATCATTTTCCTATTTCTTTCATAGACTAATTATTGGATACAGTGGTTGGAGATGAGCTCTATTCCCTATTGGACGAATTCAGTAGATACAACCAAGTCCAAGTAGTAGAAAAGGATCAATCCAAGACAACCTTTACCAAAAGAATAGAGTACCTATGCCTACCGAGTAATGATGTTTCCGCTTTGCAATGCTTGTGCCACATTTCAAAGAGTGAAGATGGCCACTGTAATATTTCCACACAATAAAACTTAGTTGGTTAGTTGAAAGTTAGTTAGTCAATTAATAAGTTAGTAAGATTACTAACTAAAGAATAACTAAGGTAAAAACTAACTAACATTAATAACTAATAATTTTTATTTAATTAAAAATTTTTATTTAGAAAAATTGAGAGTCATAAATCCAATATTTTTCTCGGATTGATAAGGATTGTAGCCACCCTTCACGTAAGTCACAATGTGAACGAGACTTATGAGCAATATTAATCACTAGTATTAATGTGTATAGTTTGGGATGGTCCAAAAATATTAGATTTTGGGCAAAACTAGTATATTTTAGATATTTTAGATATTATCCAAAAATATATATGGAGATTTCTAAAATTTGATGTCATTTAAAAGAAAAAACAAGTGATATTTTAGTTAGTTTTGGAGATTTTATAAAAAGAAAAATAAGAGAGGATTTGCAAAATCGTGCGCGTCGCAATCGCAGTCCACAGACAGAAAACAGTACGTCAAACAGAGAAAAGAAGGAGTGAACTAAGAGCTTTCTAAGCAAGTGTCTTGGAGTTTAACCCCCCCCTTTCGGAGCCAATGGGACCATTTGATTTATGATCTGAGCATCAAATCACTGATCTTTCCAAGATCCCCCTCCACAAAGAGCTTCACTTCTCAGCCACAAGCCCTCTTCTTTAATTCAATATAAATATGAGGCATGGGGACGCACAAGAAAGCATAAAGAGACCCCGAGAGGCTGCGAGAGAGAGGAAGAGAGAAGGATACCCCTCCAAGAGATTGAGAGAGAGAGAAAGAGAAGAGTTACCCTGAGAGGCTGCACAATTTCCTCTATCTTGATTCTCAACTTAACCATCTTCTCCTACACTCTCCCATCTTGAATCTATTCCGCCTTCTTAATCTCTTGAGTCTACTTGCGGATGATGGCCCCCAAGCAAAGAATGTCACGTGTGGATGGCAATCCCATAACCAACAACGAAGCTTCGAGCAAAGGCATCACCGTCAATCCAATTGCGGTACCGGTCGTAAGTAATGTATTTCCAAATTGATAGATGCTTATTTTGATTCCCATATGAGATACCTTAGGCCCCATACTATGATGCACGAGTATAGATAATTTCATCTCACATATTTGTAAGATGGAGCTTGCGAAGTGCATATATCAAGGAAAGTTAATTGCACCTAGTTGCATGTAGCTTATTCGTTGATAGAGCAATTACAAGGAAGAATTTGTCAAGGGTTATGAATGGCATAATCATGACATTAAGAATTGTGCATACAAGTGTTAAGTAAATTTTATATAGAATTGCTCGTTGATCCCAAGGGGGAGAGCAGATATGCGATGGAAATGTTATCGTGACTATTCTTGCATTGGTTGGAAAGAATGCAATTGGTTTTGTTGGTTGATCGAACAACATCCTAAATGCTTTTACATTCAAGTGGTTGTTAGTTGTTGTTTGGATTATTATTCCAAGTGCTTGTGATTTATGGTAAATGCATGGCAAGGGTCTGTGATGACAAGTCACCATGGGAATAAAGGAATATTTTCTTAAAAAATGATATTAGGATTGATGCCTTGTTTGTGCTTGATTCTTAAAGGATTTAATTAAGGAAGGATATATTGCACGAGTGGATCACCTCCATGATCGCACTGCGGATTAACCCGAGAGGGCACTGCTTGATTCATGGGCCAAAGGTCGAGTGGTGAAAAGGCCAACCATGGGAATGATGTTTTGCTCCTAGACAGCTTGCGGGTCAATTGGAGCTCTAGATACCCCTTGCTAGGTCTAGAATGGAGTTGAAGACCTGCGTGGCCCCCAACGTTTGGGCATGTTGGGAGATCCTATTCTAGATAAAGGATTGAGTTTGTGGTGCCATGAGATTTGGATGAGTTACTTCTGCACGGCAGAAGAGATACTTCTGTTGGACAAAAGCGATACATAATTTCTCCTATATGGGTGAGAGACAAAGATTAACTTGAAGATAAGTTAAGGAACTTGTTTGAACTTGTTTGTCAATAGATTGCTTTGCTCTGTTTTCGTGTCTGTGCTATAAGTTATGCGAACGAACCTTGTTCCCTAAAAGGCTTAATTAATGAAGCTGACTTTAAGTGTCACACATAAATGTGGTAGGACCTAATTAGAAAACTAAAGCTATTAAGGGAAGCAGGTGGGTGGAAACCCTAACGGGTCTATCCTACAATAGGGTGGTCCCAAAGAACTGGGAGGCTTCTCACAAGATTTTATCTTCATTCGACATTTAGGTATTGTTAGGTTAGAACCCGATTCATGCCATTTTAGGGGACCGGAATGGGACTATGCCCTACGGGCAGAGAGGTTGAGCGGCGCATCCCTCTCGTTTCCCATTCTCTTTGAACCAAGTGCGACATGAGTGTGCTTCAGATTGGGTATCTCTACGTAAAGTAGGATGTTCAAAACCTGACACTAGAATGCTATCAGGAAACCTTGACAACTAGGAACCCGAATTTTAGGTCAATCCTATTGGGTTCGATCGTGAATGTTCCGTTGTGAGGCAGATTCGGGAAACCCTAGGCGACAAAACTCGGAACATTCCCTGGGAGTGCCGAGTAGTGACGCTTAGATTCGTTTCTCGATAGACCACTAAAAGAGTGCTTGGAAAGCCGATGGGCGGGCACCTTACAGTTGGTATCAGAGCGAAACTTTGTAATTACACGTGATTGATTAATGTATGGTTCATAGGCATATCTTAAACAAAATAATCTAAGTGGTATGGATTGATTGTTAGGCACCTCCTACACCCATAAATGTTGACATGCAAGAGAAGAAATTTCTTCTCAAGAAAATTAAGGCACTTGAGTTTGATGGAGCAGGAATAGACGTCGCAGTAGAGGCAGAGATATGGATTGAGTTGATGGACGATTATTTTGCTGCTTCATGAACTGCTTCTACCAATCAAGCAATGATAGTCAAACTTAAGCTAGTTGGCTAGGCTCGGTTATGGTGGAAGAAATGGTGCAAAGATCAAGGTATTTCTGAAGCCGCTGTCACTTTAGCTCAGCTGAAAGATGATGTACACGGATGATACCTTCTGCCAACCTACCAAACTTTGAAGATGAATGAATTCTTCAAGCTCAAGCAGCTGGGATTAACCCTGGAAGCTTACTACTCAAAGTTTGTAACCCTATTAAAATACACACCACCTATGGATATTGCACAGCAAGTATCCAAGTTTTGCCATGGCCTAAACACTCCTCTGAACCACTATCTTGAAGCAATGCATCGCGAACTTGCAAGATGTATTAATCTGAGCGAATCCAATCGTCCAAGAATTTAAATCAGAAAATTATAGTAAAGATTACTCCCGAGATCTTGGTAAGAGATGCCATATATGTGGAGAAATAGGGCACATCCGTAGGAGATGTCCCTACTGTCAATGCTTCCATTGTAATGAGCTAGGACACATCCAAGCAGACTGCCCTGATCTAAGTCCAGAAGACATTGAGCCTCCAACAAAACGAAGCTACACAAGTGAAGTCTATGGATATGTAGAGGAATCAGATGAAGACGAAGACCTAGAACTGACAACACCTCTTCAGGATGACTAGAAATTCTAGAAATTTTGTCAACATGAAATACAACTTGTATTGGATTAAACTTTACTCTTGTAACTATGGTTAACCTGAGTAATATGAGTTGCATCTATTTTGAGCCTAGAACTTGCAAATGATTAGAGATACTATGGCAAGGAATGACAGTTATAACTTGCAACAAATTTTTATTTAGTCGTTCCTTCTCAACTAATATAGACTGGGTCTTACCAGAATGTCGAAGCTTGGAAGTATTCTTTACTATTACAAGTAAAGCCAATTGTCCATGGAGCTCAGTCCCAAACAAAGAAGAGGACAATCTGGGAATGTAGTTTCCAAGATAAAGGACCACTCCAATCTGCTAAAAGAATCCTAGGAAAATTTGGTCTAAAGAAGAAAATCCTACCAAGGACAACCAAGAATCTTGTGACCACAAGTGATAAAGTTCCACGATGTTTCTACTACAAGGAGTTAGGTCATTTCAAAAGGGAATGTCCAAAGCACCCTAAACACCGATGCTCCGAGTGCCACAACATTGGACATAACTACATCAATTGTCCCAATAGAACTCGAAGAGAAATTGAGCTTACAAGAAACGAAGTACTTGAAGAGAAATTGAATATACAAGAAACGAAGTTGTACAAGATTCAGCGACCTAGAATATACCAAGTGCTTAGGAAAAACCTAGAAGATATCCATGAGATATAACTACAATAAAATTTCTCTTGTAATCAAGACTCTGATATATAAAATACAATAGGTTGTTTTTTTCAAAAGATCGCATGTCTGTGAGTGATTAGAGTAGCACAGCGAAAGCATGGTGGGCCCATAACCCACAGGTTCCAAAATGATACTCCTTGTTTCTCTCGAGATGAGGACATCTCGATTACTCTAAGGGGAGGAGGATATAATATTTCCACACAATAAAAGTTAGTTGGTTAGTTGAAAGTTAGTTAGTCAGTTGATAAGTTAGTAAGATTACTAACTAAAGACTAACTAAGGTAAAAACTAACCAACATTAATAACTAATAAATTTAATTTAATTAAAAATATTTTATTTAAAAAAATCGAGAGTCCTAAATCCGATATTTTTCTCAGATTGACAAGGACTGTAGCCACCCTTCACGTAAGTTACAACATGAATGAGACTTATGAGCTATATTAATCACTAGTATTAATGTGTATAGTTTGGGATGGTCCAAAAATATTAGATTTTGGGCAAAACTAGTATATTTTAGATATTTTAGATATTATCCAAAAAAAGATATGGAGATTTCTAGAACTGGATGTCATTTAAAAGAAAAGACAAGTGATGTTTTAGTTAGTTTTGGAGATTTTATAAAAAGAAAAAAATAAAGAGAGGATTTGCGAAATTGTGCGCGCTGCAATTGCAATCCACAGACAAAAAACAACACTTTGACCATAGAAAAGAAGAAGGAGTAAACTAAGAGCTTTCTAACCAAGTGTCTTGGTGTTTTACCCTCCTTTTGGAGCCAATGGAACCATTTGATTTATGATCTTTGCATCAGATCACTGATCTTTCCAAGATCCCCCTCCACAAAGAGCTTCACTTCTCAGCCACAAGCCCTCTTCTTTAATTCAATATAAATATGAGGCATGGGGACGCACAAGAAAGCATAAAGAGACCCCGAGAGGCTGCGAGAGAGAGGAAGAGAGAAGGATACCCCTCCAAGAGATTGAGAGAGAGAGAGAGAGAGAGAGAGAGAGAGAGAGAGAGAAAGAGAAGAGTTACCCCGAGAGGCTGCACAATTCCCTCTATCTTGATTCTCAACTTAACCATCTTCTCCTACACTCTCCCATCTTGAATCTATTCCGCCTTCTTAATCTCTTGAGTCTACTTGCGGACGATGGCCCCCAAGCAAAGAATGTCACGTGTGGATGGCAATCCCATAACCAACAACGAAGCTTCGGGCAAAGGCATCACCGTCAATCCAATTGCGGTACCGGTCGTAAGTAATGTATTTCCAAATTGATAGATGCTTATTTTGATTCCCATATGAGATACCTTAGGCCCCATACTATGATGCACAAGTATAGATAATTTCATCTCACATATTCGTAAGATGGAGCTTGCGAAGTGCATATATCAAGGAAAGTTAATTGTACCTAGTTGCATGTAGCTTATTCGTTGATAGAGCAATTACAAGGAAGAATTGGTCAAGGGTTATGAATGGCATAATCATGACATTAAGAATTGTGCATACAAGTGTTAAGTAAATTTTATATAGAATTGCTCGTTGATCCCAAGGGGGAGAGCAGATATGTGATGGAAATGTTATCGCAACTATTCTTGCATTGGTTGGAAAGAATGCAATTGGTTTTGTTGGTTGATCGAACAACATCCTAAATGCTTTTACATTCAAGTGGTTGTTAGTTGTTGTTTGGATTATTATTCCAAGTGCTTGTGATTTATGGTAAATGCATGTCAAGGGTCTGTGATGACAAGTCGCCATGGGAATAAAGGAATATTTTCTTGAAAAGTGATATTAGGGTTGAATGCCTTGTTTGTACTTGATTCTTAAAGGATTTAATTAAGAAAGGATATTAGGGTTGAAGGCCAACCATGGGAATGATGTTTCGCTCCTAGACAGCTTGTGGATCAATTGGAGCTCTGAACACCCCTTGCTAGGTCTAGAATGGAGTTGAAGACCTCCGTTGCCCCCAATGTTTGGGCATGTTGGGAGATCCTATTCTAGATAAAGGATTGAGTTTGTGGTGCCATGAGATTTGGACGAGTCAATTGGAGCTCTGGACACCCCTTGCTAGGTCTAGAATGGAGTTGAAGACCTCCGTGGCCCCCAACGTTTGGGCATGTTGGGAGATCCTATTCTAGATAAAGGATTGAGTTTGTGGTGCCATGAGATTTGGACAAGTTACTTCTGCAATGCAGAAGAGATACTTCTACTGGATAGAAGCAATACATAATTTCTCCTATATGGGTGGGAGACAAAGATTAACTTGAAGATAAGTTAAGGAACTTATTTGAACTTGCTTGTTAATAGATTGCTTTGCTCTTTTTTCATGTTTGTGCTTTAAGTTATGCTAACAAACCCTCTTCCCTAGAAGGCTTAATTAATGAAGCTGACTTTAAGTGTCACACATAAATGTGGTAGGACCTAATTAGAAAACTAAAGCTTTCAAGGGAAGCGGGTGGGCGGAAACCCCGACGGGTCCGTTTTATGACATGGTGGTCCCAAAGAACTGGGAGGCTTCTCATAATATTTTATCGTCATTCGACCTTTAGATATTGTTAGGTTAGAATCCGATTCTTGCCGTTTTAGGGGACCAGAATGGGACAATGCCCTACGGGCAGAGAGGTTGTGCGGCGCATCCCTTTCATTTCCCATTCTCTTTGAACCAAGTGCGGCATGAGTCTGCTTTAGATTGGGTATCTCTGCGTAAAGTAGGATGTCCAAAACCCAACGCTAGAATGCTATCAGGAGACCTTGACAACTAGGAATCCGAATTTCAAGTCGATCCTAGTGGGTTTGGCGGTGAACATTCTATTGCGAGGCAGATTCGGGAAACCCTAGGTGACAAAACTCAGAACATTCCCTGGGAGTGCCGGGTAGTGACGCTTAGATTTGTTTCTCGATAGACCGCTAAAAGAGTGCCTGAAAAGCCGATGGGCGGGCACCTTACAGCCGCATTCCAAAATCACCTACACAATTTCATTGAGGTATATCTGGATGAGTTTTGTATCTTCAATCCACTCTCTAAGCATTGGGGATACTTGGAGCAATGCTTTGATCGATGCCACGAGTATTGGATATTCCTCAACTTTGACAAGTGCATCTTTCGAGTCTCTTCACAAGTTCTTTTGTGTCACATTGTCTCTGCACAAAGGATAGCAATAGACCTTGCCAAGTTTGAGAAGTTTATAGCTCTAATAGCACCAACCAACCTCAAATAGTTGAGAGGATTTCTTGGCCATGTGGACTATTACATGCGATTCATTGTATATTCTATAACAAAGAAGGTCCCCCTGCACAAGCCCTTGAGGAAAGACACTGAGTTCATTTGGACAGATGATTGTGAAGACTCCTTCAACACTCTGAAGTAGTATCTAATCAAAGCACCCCTTCTACAACCTCATGATTGGACAAAGGAGTTTCATGTGCATATTGATGTATCTATAGAAGGTTTAGGCACAGTCTACTAGAAAGGATCTTCAAAGTTGGATCTATCTATCTATTACATAATCCATAAGGTTGATGTTTGAGAGAGGAACTACAAAGTGACTAAGTTAGAGTGCCTTATGATGGTGTCTACCTTTGGAGAAGTTTCAACACTACCTATTGTCGACACACTTTAAGTTTTATGTGGATCAGAGGCACTTTCCTTCTTGATGAATAAGGAAGATGTTAAAGGCTGAATAATGAGATGGTTAATCTTGTTCCAAGAGTTTGACTTTGAAGTGGTTACCAAGATCGATTGCTTCCATCTTTTGGCCATCATCTATCATCGATCCCTCAGACTCATAAAGAGGAGCAGGATGATCTAGACCTCCTTGATGCTTCTTGTTTCTAGTTGAAATAGTAAACCCATGGTATGCAAACATTGCCAACCTCCTAGCTACACAGCAATATCCTCCTAGCATCTCGAGTAGAGAGAAGAAAAAAATTTTGTTGGAATCAACCTCCTATACCTTGTTAGGTAGTGCATTGTACAAGCGAGGCAAAGATGAATTGAGGTGGAGATGTGTTGTGGGAGATGAGATCGGGATAGTGCTAAAACGTGCCATGATAAGCCGTGTGGCAGATACTTTGCGAGAGAAGCAACAACCCTAGAAAGACTCTCCTCCATAGGTTATTGGTGGCTTATAGTGCATAGGGATCCCTATGACTATTGCAAGCACTGTGGTGCCTGTCAGCGGGATGGAAAAGCCTACCAAAACCAATGCCATGCTACTATAGCCCATCCTTCCCGTGAAGCCATTTGAGAAGTGGGGCATCAACTTCGTGGGCCTAATAGACTCTTCAACTAGAAGGAAGCAGAATAGATATATCTTGGTATGTAGTACGAACTATGTGACAAATTGGTGTGAAGCCAAAGCTCTCAAATGAGATAATGACAACAACATGGCCCTATTCTTGTATGAGAATATCATCATATGTTTTAGCAATCCTTTAGAGCTGGTAAGTGACAGAGATACTCTATTTTTGAATAAGATTATGGAAGAGTTGATAGAGATTTACAAGATCTACCACCACAAGTCCACACCCTACTACCCTATGTTAAAAGGTGCGGGATCTAGAGCATGGCCAAAGCTATGGTGGATGGAAGATGAAGATTAAGCTCATGATGAAATAGACAAAGACTTGACCTGTTACAAAAGTGAATTAGGTTTCAAGATTGAGACTTGGAATCATAAATAAAATCTTATGTATGAGACTAAAAATGACCAAGACACTAACTGAAAGAGGAAAGCATCATGACATTGCCTTCATCATATATGAAAAAATGATAGTCAAGTACAATGCTTTATAGTTGGTGGATAGGTAGTAGTCTCCCTCTCTGTGCCTATGGAATTTAGTTTGCCTGCATGTCCTAAGCCCAAAACTGCCGCATACAAAGAGGCTAAGTTAGGTGTGAGTACAAACATCTCAACACCCCTCCTCAATCACAACCAAAAACGTACAAAAGTGTGTAGAGGCTTTAGTGAGAGCACTACTTGCAAAGTGTGGGCACACCATAAACATGGCAAACACTAGAGGCTATCATAGAAAAGGCTTAGTGTGGGTACCAAAGACATAGTGGACATCCACCAAAGGTTGTAGTAGGGGCCTCACAAAGTGTACAAAGGCTGCAGTACAAGGCTACATGAGGAGTTTACAAGCTTATGTCAAAAACATTAGGGCTAGGCATTACAAGGCTAAAAAAGTCTAGTAAAAAAATGAGTCAAGGACCGGCGGCCTTTGCAGTTTTCAGTATTTCTTTTGGCATAAATCATCTTCTTCTTCTTTTTCTTATTTTCTTCCACCGCTTTGCCTGCATTGATCTTTCCTTCATGGTCATCATTTCCATGGACTTTACTTGCATTAGTCAACTGGTTCTTTTCTTTATGGTCCCCCTCAAGCAAAGGTACAATCTCTAAGCTTTGCGTGGTCTTTAAGATAGAAGAAATGTCTTCAAAAGCTTGCACTATCTCTAAGGTAGCAAGCATGTCTTCAAGTTCTTCAAATGGAAACATGGATGGCACTTGAATGCTCACAACTCCATTTTTCCCTGCAAGTAGAGCAAGTACATCTTCTATGTAGTACAAGTGAGTAAAAATGATTGCACTTCTCTTTATGAATGACATCTTCATGAAACACAAGAGAGGAAATGAAGAAAATGATGAGTTTTTATGAGCTTGAGCTCAAAAGCTATTGCTTCCCAACTTAGGGTTTATAGCAGCCACACTGGTTTTTCATCTGCAGTAGCTTGACGTAGCAGTATCTCAACGAGATCTTTGGTGGGAAGGTGCCTTAGATCTCAAGCTTTGAAATCCCTATGGTCTCATCCAACATATTGAAGTAGGCGAAGCACGCAGACTGTACAATTGGCAACAAGCACTGTTTTAACAACGAGAAGGAAATCACACAATGCTAGAAATATAGATCAACAATGATGAGCTATGATGTGCCACATAGGAGCATAGGGAGTTCAAGAATGTTCCCCTAAAAGAGGACTTGGAGAGATATGGCCTCTATGTGGAGATCCAACTCCTCCAAGTTAGGTAGGTGATGTTGTCCACAGATACAGTTATGGCAACTACTATGAAAAGAGACAATGCAAAAGCTATAGTTACCCAATGTCAATGATTGAGGTGCAAGGGAGGAGCTCTGGAAGCACAGAAACACTTCTCCAGAAGGAATTTCAGAGAGACTTGGCCTATGGAGAGAGATATGAAAGCCTCAAGTTGACAGGGTGTTGCTGGCTATGGCAACCATTGAAGCTTCACTGAAGATAGAGTGAGAATTGGAACCATGAGCTGACCTAAGGTTAGGAGAAGCTAGAAGAGCAAAGAGAAGAGCTGGGTTGAGCTAGGTTATGCCTAACTGGGCTCTGATACCATGTTAAAAGACGTGTGATCTAGAGCATGGCAGAAGCTATGGTGGATGGAAGATGAAGATTAAGCTCATGATGACATAAACAAAGACTTGACTTGTTACACAAGTGAATTAGGTTCCAAGATTGAGAATTGGAATCATAAACACAATCTTGTGTATAAGACTAACAATGACCGAGACACTAACTTAAAGAGGAAAGCATCATGATATTGCATTCATCATATATGAAAAAATGATAGTCAAGTACAATTCTTTATAGTTGTTGGATAGGTAGTAGTCTCCCTCTCTGTGCCTATGGGATTTAGTCTGTCTGCATCTCCTAAGCCCAAATCTGCCTCATACAAAGAGGCTGAGTTAGGTGTGATTGCAAACATCTCAAAACCCTAGAGCTCATGACAAAGTTGAAGTTACCAATCATATCATATGTTTGACCTAACAGGGATGGTTATTGCACATCACCATGATTGGGATGATTGACTTATAGAGTACCTCTGCAGCATACAAAACTTCCCATAAGGCTACTATAGGACAAACACCTTTTCCGTTGGTATATGACATAGAAGTTTTCTTCCTTATTGAGCTAGAACTACCCTCTTTGTGAGTAGCTATTATAGAGTGCTTGGGAGATGCCAAAAGTATACAGTGATGCCTCCTACACTTGGAATGTTTGGATGAGACTCATAAGATGGCCATATAGTATATAAAAGCCACAAAAGCTTGAAAAAAGGCTTACCGCGATAGCTTCATCAATCACAATGAATTCAAAGAAGGTGACCTAGTTCTTACCGATGGTTTACACTTTGAAAAGCTTCAACAATGCTAGATGGGGCCCTACAAGGTACTTGCCATCAATCCTAGCGGCTCTATCCAAGTGCAAGCCATCAATGTATGTGATATCCTTTCTTGATTAATGATTACCATTTGAAGAAGTATTACCCTTGGGATTCTAACAATCATAGCTGACAATCCCTCTCCCTCAAGGTATCGCTCATTAATACTTCTGATGATGTTGCTGATATCGATCATTCTCATTTTGATGAGGTGGCATCATTCTTTCAACCCCCCACCTCCACTTCTTGCCTTTGTTTGGTTATCGTAGTATTTGATCTAATCGACATGGTGAGATTAGTTCTAATATATGGTTTTTCTACCATTTAGTTGACAAAAGAAAAAAGTAAAGAATAGATCATGAGAGAAAAGGACTTTGATCCCTATCATGCCGACTTGCTCTTTCAAGAAAAGGTGGAAACACCCTCAGGAGTAGGGAAAAGCAAAGAAAGTAGAAGAAAAAAGGCATAATAAAAACTGTTATGGGAGAAAAAGAAGAAATTCCTTGCCATAATAGGCCTCGTTCTAAGAAAAGGTGGCAAACACCCTTGAACGAGAAGCTGGCTATGGAAAATGTGGCAACACCTTTTGTAATCCAAAACAACTGACTCCTTAGTTGAAAAGATGTAGTTCCAAAGCCACCTCCCTTGGTGTGTTGTGTCTTGTGCTTCAATAGTTGCATTGGACCCCCATAGCAAACAATCTCTCCAATATGCAATTCAAGTTTCTAATTTGTTGGCTACCTCCTTGGGTATGCCTCTTTATCAACCGACACTCTTGGACATCATCGACAAAACAAGGTTGCTCTTCATCAACAATCCCTTAGTCATGTGAGCTTTCATCCTAACCAGATGGGGATGTAAGTATTGATTGCCCTCCTATATCTATCAATAGAGAATGAGATAGAGGGGGGCTAAGTATGACTGATTTTTCCTTCAATCAAGTTTGAGAGGTGAGGATTGAAGGATGTTACGACAATGGCACCATGTACATTTTTTTTTTCTTATGCACACATAGGGTAGGCTTCTACCATCACCACACAACACGCCACTCTACTCTGTGTACTATATTGCAAGGATCCCTAGCTTACCTTCTCGCACCTATGCCAAATGGGTTAGGACACACTAATGTACCATCAATTGTGCACATTGGCACACTCTCTGTGCTATTCCTTTTGTCAATTTCTCAACTAGGTGTGAGATATGGGTTCTCTTTCTTCCTCCCTGAGTGATGTAAGCCATGGGGCAAGAGATTGCTCTATCATTCTCATATGATCACTTGTTGACCTAAGTGTTGTATTCTTTGTTATTGATAATCTAATGGATCTTCATCAACAATGCTATCTCCCTAAGTGCTACTACATAGTCCCTGCCATGTTGGATGCATGCTAACAGGGACTTCGATACCCACAGCGCATCGATGATGGTCGTCGATGATAGTCTATCTTGACTAGCTAAATAGGCCAAGTATTTCTAACCCTACCTCTTGCAATTATATATATATCATGCCTTAAGTGTAGGGACGCAAGGGTTTGGTTCATGGTCAAGCTCTAGGCCCCTATTGATTAGACAAATTGGTTCCTTAAGGTTTTAAGTGTGGGGATACGTCCCTACACATCTCGTCTACATATACTCATGAACATGTCACTATATGATCTTTAAACGATGCCATGTCATCTCTATCCCTCTTGAGATCTCTTTCTCACCCAAATCGTCCTATTCAACCCCATCTCTGGGGTCTTTTGTTGCCCATTTAGTCATTTTTCTTGTTTTGCTATTTTTTCATGTGAACGTACTCTAGATTCACCAAAACTAACATCTAATCTTATAACCCTATTTGTTTCTTTGAATTCGGCAATTTTTCTTTTTACTACTCTCTATTTCAAGCAATGGTTCTTTATTTATTAATTTTTGAAGAATTTTTTGTGAATTGGATGTGTTTTCATGCAAACACACCTTTCTTGCACCAAAATTGCAGTTTGACCTAATAGCCATGATCTTTCCTTTCTCTCTAATATTTTTTCTTTTTATGACTTGTCTTTTTGACACATGGATTAGTCGTTGTTTATTTTTACATATTTGCAAGCATTCTTTAATGTGATTTTAACTATTTTTTTCCATATAAACACTCTTTCTTCTCGTCAAAATGGTATCCTTCTTGGATAGCCTTGAGTCACGCATCCAAATTGATATTTTTCATTTCTTTCACACTCCATTTTAGCAAATGGATTTTTTGTTATTAAATTTTTATCACGTTTTCAAGTGTATTTTTTACAATCTTTTCATGTAAACACATTTTTTTCCTTTTGAACATATTGTTTATGTTGTCCATCTTGTTCCCCTATCGTCTTGCCCACTTTTTCTTTTTATTGCACATCAATTGAATGCTCGAATCTTTTTGAATTGATTTTTCCATGAATTTTTTGTCTCGTTGCCTTCCGTGCCTACAAAATGCATGCAATCGAATCCCACATATTACAACCACTCATTCGTGCTCCTCCCTTTCTATTCATTCTCGGCACTGCAAATTTGTCTATCTCACCCCACGGTTGTGTGTAGGATAGGGGGAAGGGGTTTTTTAAAATAACACTTATTATTATTTTTAAAACACACCCTCCCACATGTCAATTTCTGCCTCTTCTTCTTCTTCTCTCTCCAACCCGCACCTGCACCTGCACCCCCACCTCCCCTCCCTTCCCTCCCCACCTCCACTCTCCCCACTGTCCTTAGCCCCTCCCTCCCCCACCCCTTCCTCCTCTGTGTTGCCTTGGCACCCTACATCTATTTGGCAGCCCTTAGTCTGCAATGCCTCCGTCTGCCTCCATCGTTGCTCTTCACCACTAGCCTTCACCGCCTTTACTCCCCGTAGCCTTACCCCTCACTACCTCCTCCTCTTTCATGGCTCCCCCCTTCCTCGCCCCATTACTCCCCGCTTGCTTGCCTTCTCCCTCCTCTTCCTCTTCCTTAATTATCTTTTTCCATCCCTTGTTAACCCCCGTTCCCCAATTAACCCAACCCCTGGGGTTGGCCCATCATCTAATGGCCACTGATGGAGCCTCACCACCACCTATCCCATGACGCCACTTGCGTAGACATGCGTGCGTTATTTTCGTTTCATTAAGGGTTGTTTACATGTGTGGATTTTCTTGGATCATGGGTGCATCAATGTGCATTTTATCTTAGTCGTGCTATGGAGTTGTTGATGTTCATGCGCAGTGTAGCGAATCTAGGTACATGCCTTCTCATAATTTAAACTTGTTAAAAAAAGAAAAATAATAAATAAAATTAAAATAATAAAAACTAGAAAAAAAAATTACAAAGAAAATTTTTCACAAATAAAAGCTAAAAATATAAATAGAAAATAGGAAAAAATTAAAAACCCAATACAAACTTTAAAATTCCATTAAAATCTTTAAAATTTTAGAAAAGTAACTATGAAATTACTTAAAAGTTAAAAAATAATTTTTTATTCCTCATTACATAAAAATATAAAAACTAATAAAATGAAATAAAAATTAGAAAAAAAACTTTAAAAATCCATAATATATCAAAAAATTTAAGTGGTGTTTTGGGTATTTTTTCCTCACATGGTAACTTGTTAGCTTTGTTGGATTATATTTATGAGTCTAGAATGCTTCTTGTTGATATTTTCTCCTTCGCCAAGTAAGATCTTTAGGAAAATCATTTCAAAAGAAACATCAACTCCAATAAAGAGCATTGAAAACCATTTTTCTTCTCTTTTTGGTGTACCACAAACCACCTTTAATTCTTAAAATAAACCAATTGATCACTTTTTCACGTGTATCCATGCTCAACACATATCATTTTAAATAAAATAAAATAAACATGTCATTCACATTGCACGTGCTTCATATGCTAAACGTGCACATTGTAATTTATAATAAAATGAACCATTCGTCACTCTTGCATGCACTGACAAAAAAGCACTCTGCACACAATAATTTATAAAAATGAATATGCATTTAGAGACCCTCAGAGTCGGGTTCGAAGTCCGTGGTTTGTTTAATTCAATGTGAACACATAATAAATTTTTTAATGGATAAAATGAATCATGGTTTTCTTTTTAAGGTTGACTTGTAAAAGTCACCTCATTACATTTGAATCTATCTACACTACACATCCATTATTTAATCAATGAATGCGATATATGAGAGTGATGTAGTCTCTTAATCAGTCCCTATTGTTAGGTGTAGTCCATCTTGGTTTTGTTCTATCAGTGTGGTGCAATTTGTTGTATTTCTGGTCTTTTGATGTTCACGTTAATGTAGTCTAGGATACGGTGTGTACAATTTTTTATTTTCTTCCTTGATACGGGGATAAAGGTGCATGCATATTTGCATCTCACGAGGCTATTGGTCATATATGTGGGTAGATCATGTCAAATTTTTTGTAGGATGTGGTTTGCTTAGGATGGTCTTTCATGTTGTGTATGAATTGATACTCTATTGAAATCTTATCTGTCTTTTATTCTACTATTTTGCAGGTCTCATTTGCATCTGTCTGTGTGGTGTGTGTGTTTCATTTTCATATGAATGGTATCTCAAAGTCCTCCCCCAATCTAATATGTTCTTTTGATTAGTTGCGATTATTCTCAATTGTTAAAATCGGATCTTATTACTAAGGCCAGTCTATCCCATTTTGTGGCTCTCTTCTTACTACTCATTCTTGATGATCCTACCTTGTGTGATGAATTTTTAACCTCTTATAGCAAGAAGTCTGGTTTTGTTCATGGTACCACTATCTTGATGACACCTCAAGGATTGGGGAAGGCTTTGTCAGCTCTTTCCCAATGCGAACATTATGAAGCTCCTATAGAGATAGGCCAATGACTTATTGGATACTAAACGGGTCATTACTACATCCGATATTTTTGTTTCTATGATCTCTAATCCCTTTTGGAAATAGTTGTGTTGCAGGAGGACAAGTTTATGCTTGTCAATACTCCATCTAATTACATGTCCAAGGAATTAGTCATTGCTTCCAGAATGGTGCTCAAGGGCATGACTATTGATTGGAGTTCTTATATCCTTGCCAAAATGGATCAACACTTTATCAAGATTACTAGGGATAATGTGACTAATGTGATAATGTGACTAATGTCACATATGATCCTTGTATGTTTTCTTGATATACTCTCCCCTTGTAAATAAAATTTCACCATCTCTTGAAAATCCTCCAGTGGTTCATCTCCTTCTATTGAAGATTCTAAACATATCCTTGAAGAGCATGAATCCCCTCCTCCTTTGGTCATTTAGAGAGATAGTTCTTGCTCCAGTTCCTCCAGTATCAATCCATGCTACATCATGCAGTACCTTTCTTTCCTACCTTACATCTACAAATTTATTTAGGACACACAGAGATGGTAGTTTGGACATATCAAATCCTTCTCTACATTGCCTAGTGGTAGGAGATGCCATTCCTTTCTTGTGTAAAGACATTCAAAGTTTCATAGAAAGATGAGTTACATTATGTATTCAGTAGTTATACTCTTCTTTCTATGAAGAGCTATAGCAATCTTAGGAGGAGTTACATAAGGCTAACATTGAGCTTGCCTCTACTAAGGAAGCCCTTTTTTATATTTTCAAAAAAATGGAGTCATAAACTAAATTATTAAAAGCCCAAAAAGTGGAAATATCCTCTTTCCAAGCCCAATTGACTGAAGCAAAGGCTCAAGTCACTACTATCAATGAGAATAAAGATGGTCTTTTAAAGGAAACCCAAGAGCTTAAAGCTTTAATTACTGCCTAAACAATCAAGTTACAGTCATCAAATTGTATAGTTGAGCATCAAAATTCTAAGCTTGAGGAGTTAAAAGAATAGTTGGCTCAATCATGCTCCATTCCTACAAGTCCTAATGTACCATTAGTACCTTCTTTATCATCTAGAGACTTTATGTTCTCCAACATAATGCAACTTTGTATCCTTTATTCTAAGCTAAAGTGGAAAGGCTTCAATCTAGAATGGACCTTTTGTGGTCATGTTTTGAGCAATTTATGAAATACATCCTACTAGATCATTCTTTCTTTATGCACTATCAACAACAAAAGCTAGCCTTTTATATGAAGTTTCCCATTATGGATTTGCATCCTCTAGAGGATGGATGGTGTGGTGGTCCTCCGATCTCCTAGCAGAGGTTTCCTAAATAGTATTTGTGGATTCAATTATACCTGACACCATGCTGATGTCTTATATGTATCTTAGAGGTGATCTTATGATTTCAGACAATGAGGATATGTCTTGGTACATGGGAAACATTATTTTGCAAGCTATTTTTTATGTCTGATATTTGGAGTTGCAGATGGATGAGATTTTCCAAGCCTATTATTCCAAAGTAAATGTATGCCTTAAGGTTTCTTGGTATTCTACGATAGAGTCTCTTGTATTGGATTAGTGATAATTAAAATCCCTTGCACGATTACAAAATACTAACCAACTGAAGGAGGATCTTTTAGCTCATGTTTCTAAACAATCCCCTTTTGATAAATCCTTCTTTAGAGCTTACAATCATCAATTTGTTCTAGGTCCATCAATGCCTTCTCTCATATATGATCAACAAATGGTCCACAAATTTGATTCTTATTTATCCATACTTCAATCAACTCCCCATATTATTTCTCCTCTTCTTTTTCAATTGCAAGGTGATCCCCAAATTCCCATATTTACTTGTTTCCCATTTATTGTGGATTGTGTTTTCTCCCCTGCTTCTCCTTGTCCTCTATCGTCTACCACACTTTCTACTTTTCCAACGTATTTTCTAACTTCTTTCTTACCCGATTTAGTTAAATTACCTAAATCCATACTTATGTATCCATACTTCAATCGACTCCCCATATTATTTCTCCTCTTCTTTTTTAATTGCAAGGTACTCCCCAAATTCCCATTGTGTACTCATTGCCCATTTATTGTGGATTGTGTTTTCTCCCCTGCTTCTCCTTGTCCTCCATCGTCCACCACACTTTGTACTTTTCCAATGTATTTTCTAACTCCTTTCTTACTCAATTTAGTTAACTAAGTCCCTATCTTTAACCCTTTCTTCTTTCTATGATTTTGTATCATTATCCCTTCATTCGATGATACTTGTTCCTCTTTCTTCATCCGCCTCTTTTATTCCTAGTCCCCCTTAGTTGGTTAGTAGCCACTTTGGTTTTGATTTGTAAATACTGATACATTGACAGGACCTCAAATTAATTGGCATGTGATTCTAGGGGATTGGCAGACTCCTATACAAGCCTATCGAAATTATTTACAATTTTCCTAGATATATAATCAATCTACTAGTCCTTTAGTTAGATTAATAGCTCATTTTGCTTGGTACATAGCGTATATGTATCGTCATTACCATAATGATTAGAAACATGTACCAAAGTCGTGCATTAATGTCAATGTGGATATTGATTCCCATCAATTGGATATCTTGTATTTTCGTGCTCTTTTTCCTTCAAGCAAATATATTTTCATTGTGGAGAGAATGCGTTGTTTGCAAATTTTTCAAGATCCTCCCAAGATATTTGTGGACGAATCCCTCTCCATGGATAGGTTCCCAAAACGTTAGGCCTTTAAAAGGGAATATCTTCATTGATGATTTCTTTCTTGATGTAATTATTGGTTGAGCTTTAATGGATTTTTTTTTCATTCTCTCTTATTGGGATGTCATTTAGATTTCTATGTTATGTGTTTATGTGTGGGTGTGTTTGATTTGTGTTTTTTTAAAGATAAAGTTCAAGAAAGCTAAAAAGATTTGAAGATACTAGTTTATTGATATGGCTCAAAGTTTTGACGACTTGCAAAGGATCAGAAGAATCTCTTATATCCTTCATTAGTTTGTTTGGTTCTAAGCTAAGAATCGGTTCATGCTTCAAGGTATTTTCCTTTCATCAATCTTTTTTATAGATCTAGGTTATTTTAAAGCTTGAACAATATAAGCTTGAAATAGCTTGAAGAAGCAGAAGAAGTAGTTGAAGAAGACTTGAAGTGAAGATTGAAGTGATAGTGACCTAATGAGGGGTATGCATGACCAAGAGAGGATTTTTGGGAGTTATTCTTTGTTATTCCAATGTATTATTAAGAGAGATCATATATGAGAAAGAGTGTGTATGAGAAATAGCCAATTTCTATGGAGAGACATTGTATCTAGATGAGAGAGATTGAGAGAAAGACTATGAAGATAATGAAATATGAATAGTATGTGATGAATTCTATTCAAACTTAATCATTTCTTTGTGTCATTTTGGTTATTGGATGGCTTCTATAAAGAATATGAAGAATATGTTGAAGATTTATTATGATAAACCCATGAGAGATTCACTATGTGATATTTCATGAAGACTTGTGAAAAATTTGTGGTTCTTGGTATTCTTTTTCTTATTGTGGTTGATTAAAGTATAAAGAATGTGCTTATTGGTGTAACAAGATAGGTTTTCTTGTAGTAAAATCCCATTTTCTTGGTGTTTCTTTTTTAGCTCCACCAATAAATAATACTTATGGAATAATTTATTGAAACCGTAGAGCCCATGCAAACAATGGGTGTGCTAATGCTATTACTCATAGGATCCTAGAGAGATAAGCAATAAGTAGTACTAATATGATATGAAAAGATTGAATATTTGAGATGTGACTACCCCAACCATTCTTATAATCCTAATCCAAACTAGTTACTTGGAAGGGACCATGAAAATGACAATAACAAAAGAGAGTGTGGATGAGAAAGAGTGTTTGAAGGCCAAGTGAACTCTATGATAGGCTAGTCAAAAGAAGAATAGTATCTACTATGAGAAGAAATTCAATCAACTATATATGCGGCCATTGAAAATAAATTCAATGGTATCTGCTATGAGAAGAATAGTATCTGCTATGAGAAGAAATTCAATTAACTATATATGCGGCTATTGAAAATAAAAGAGCCAACCACCGATGCTTTCCTATCTAGACTCCAAGGACTTATATGAAAATTATGATTGATTTTGAAAGTACTCATTTTTTTCTTCCTCCAAGTATAGTTAAGAAATTTCACTTAGATTCCAAGTCCACAAAGAGAATGATTGTAAAATTGGCTAGTGGGAAGGAAATCACCTCAATCGAGATTTAGGAAAACTTCAATTTGGATTAGACAAAGACAAATTCTAAATGCTACCACTGGGGTGCTATGACTTCATCTTGGGCATGGACTAGCTCAAGAAGAAAAAATATCAAATCCTATGTGAAGGTGAAGAAGTTATCTTCTAGGTTTTGGAAGGCAACACTATTAAGACTGAGGTAAAAGATGGAAGGACCATAGTCCACTAGCTAGCTCAAGTTACATTCAAAATGGATTGAGAAAGGGACAATCAATCTATATGACTAGACTAAAAAAGATTAGGAAGATCAAGGAAGGTATAATACATTTATGGATTAATGACTATGATGATGTCTTCCATGAAGGGCTTACATAGCTACCTCTAAATCGAGAAATTAAGCACCAAATAGAGTTGATTCCAAGAGCTAAAGATGTATCCAAAAGACAATGTAGATTTTCATACTAGAAGCCATCAAGCTAAAGGAACTATGAAGATAGCTAATTCACCTTGGGAGTATTTGTGCCATTCAAGAATAAGTATCCCATACCCAAAGATTAATGAGCTCCTAGATCGACTACTTGGAGCTAAGGTCTTTTCAAAGGTGGAATTAAGCTCTGGATACTAGCATATCCAAATCAAAGAAGAGTATCAAATAAGAATAGGATATCCCAAAAACCACATTTAAAACTAAATATAGATAACACGAATTCTTGGTCATGCCATTTGTACTAATCAATGCATTACCATTATTTAGGCAATTGATCTAATATCCTATAAGAAGCTAGGAAGAATATATATTTTAATGTGGAATTATTAATAATACATTTTCACATTAACATAGGTATAAAAGGTGCAAGACATGTAAATTTTCACATCTTTGATAATAATACATTATTGTGTCTTACCTCACCTCCTTGTCGATGGCTTCTTTCTCTTCTTTTCTAAATTTCTAGTCTTTCTCTCTCCTCATTACTTTTTTCTCTCTCCTTTGCTCTTCTTTCTCTCACCTCTTAGATCTCTCCTTGACAAGTGGTATTAGATCTTAGGCTTTTGATCCATTTGTTTTTCTCATTTTTAGACATATTTTCTCCAATTTTTCCACTATTAATCTTGGACATGATTCAAGCACTCCTAAAGATTCAAGTCTCTTAAAATCAAAACAATGTAGAATAGGACTCTTACAAGATACTGTAGGGTATAAATAGGTCATTACATGTACCATTTTCATCATTGGGATACAAATGCAAGTAGTACAAGTTTCCCACAAGTCCTACCCAACTCCCTATAGAGTTTGGATCCCTTAGTTACAATCATTTTTGCTCTCCAAGGCACTTATAGGTCAAAACAGAGTGCAAGCTGGACAATTTAGCCTCAGAGATTGGATTACATAAATTTTTTTTCTAAACCTATTATGATGTACTAAATCTCATCTTAAAGAGAGTATCATTTGCTCTATTTTGAATCAAAAAGTTTGAAAATCATAGTTTTTAAAGCTCGAGCTATAGCTAATTTATCGACAAGGATTATTACAGGACTGTACTATTATGGTAGGTCATAAAGGAAAGAGTAAGGCTCGGAATGAATATGCCCAATAAATTTGAGATAATTTTTTGAAAAATACACCTTAAGAGAGTCTTGAAGAGCCTAAAATATAAGAACTTAGTGATCTTAATCATATCATGTGTAAACATGAGAATAGATATGCTCAAAGGTATATAGAGCTATTATCCAGAGTTGAGTAGTTGGTTTTGTCTAGTCATTAAACAAAGTTCTCTATTGAGAAGTTGGTAGATCCTACTACCCAAATGAAAGCTAAAATTAACAAATTGGTATAATCTAATGCATAAATCATGGCTAAAATCTCTCAATGGATACAAATACAAATGGAAACTAAGGATGCTAAAGAGAAAGCATAATCAAACAATAACCCATTAGTCCCATTTTATCCACCTAATCTTAATGATCAAAGTCAATGAATTATTAGACAAAGAGGCATTCCGAATAGTCAATATGAAGTAGGAGAGACTTTAAAAAGGGATAAAGACTATTTGGGAAACATGAACGGTGCTAATTTCCAAGCTTGTTGAATCCTCAAGTTTCTAGAGGTCCTCTACCATTAGAAAGGCTTCATGCTAATTCTCAGCTACCTTTTGGAAGAGTACCATCTCATTTTGTGTTGGGGGGTAAAGGCGCCTCCGCCTAGCCGCCCGTGTATTACTACATTGACAATACCCACCACTACACACTACAGGTGGTGGGTGCCCATCACAGTCACTTATTCTTTATTCTTTTAGTGACAGTTTGAATAAAGGAAGGCCTGGCCACACATTGTGGTTGTTGGAGTTCCCACTTTTGAGTCTTGCTCTCTCTTACTCTTGCTCTCCATCTGCCATAGCTCTCACTGCCAAGCTTCTTCCTCCTGGGCTCTACTTCACTTTCAACTAGTATCAGAGCAAGGGCATTGGAGCTTGCCCGGCATCCTCTTCAGCTCGGATTTGAAGAGCTTCAACTTGAGCTTCAATGGCAGCCATGGCACCTTCATTTGCAGGTATGTTTTGATCATTTGCCTCCTCCCGATCTTCCAACCTTCATTTGGCACCTTGCAAGGCTACATCGGAGTCCCCCTAATCCTTTCCAAGTGCTCAGTAGCACTACTGAAGACCCTCCAACCCCCAAGAGTAGCCAGCGCAAAATGTGGCGCATTTTTAGGGGGCTGGGCTGATCTCCCCCTAGCATTTCCAGCTCCTTCCCCGGCTTCTCGACACTGTTTGCAACCTTCTCGATCATCTTTGGACTCCCCGGCATTGGATCTTGGCTCTCGGAGATCGATACGAGTGCTTCCACCTTTAGCCATTGTTGTATACACAATCCCAGGATTGTCCCAAATAGGGCAGCACTTGACATTTAATGTTTGATGCTTCTTAGCATTGCCCATTTGATACCTATTGATGCCCAGTGATGCCCGGATGTTATGGGATGCTATGTCTATGCTTTGGGACTGATTTGGAGCAGATTTGGGCACCGATTGAGCTTCATTTGACAGTGAATATGTTGTTGTAATACAGTGGGCTGAAGCTCATTTACTTGGTGTATGCATTGGCTCTTGGATATGGGTGCTTACCGGAGATTTGAATGATCATACCAATGTATTTGGAGATTTTCAAATACTTTTTTTTGGTTTTGGAATGATTTTGAGCTTGGATTAGGCCCCAACTTGGTCATCATTCACTGGCTTTTGGCTTCGGTTTAGCATGCTTTGGACTGGTTAATGCCTATTGTCGCTGCTTGACATTTAGGCTTCTTGCATTTATGCTTTGGTCATATATGGATGGCCCTTGGTTTGCCCATGCTTGACAGTCACTTGGAGCTTTGTCTTTGGATGTATTTGAGCATTTTGGACCTACTGAGCATTACATGTGATTGTCAGTTACATGCTATTTGACTGCTTTCAGGCTTATGCTTTATGGGCCTGAGATAGCTTGGGATTTATGCTCCGGATGTACCCTACTGGGATTTGGAATGTCTGATGCTATGTACTCAATGTATTTGAGTGTTACTTGCTCTATTTGCATCTGACTTTTCTTCTAGTGGAAGCCTCTTGGAATATTCGGATGCCCACAGAGTTTTACTTACACTTGAGCTTGAGCCTAAGCTTATGGGACAGTTACATGAATTTGCTCTCTTGAGAGCTTTATGTCTATAGTGGGCTAATTTTATACACCTATTGGGGCAAGCACATATCTCTGTCATAGGTTTGTCAGTTTTGTATGCATCTTGGATGGTTATGCATTGAGCTTCTTACTCTATCAGTTGTGCTTGTGCTTGGTCTCTTCTCTTTCCCTGAGACCCATTACATGCATGACTTCTAGACCAATGAGATGTCTCTTGCCTGACAAGTTATTGGTTTGACAGTTATTGGTACTTCTTGCCCCCTGACACTCACTATTGGATGTATCTTGCTACCTAGCAGTTGCAGTGACATATGTATCAGTGATTGCTTCACTTTGGGACAGTTTTTACATACCGTTATAATTTATTCTAGCAAGCTGAAATCTACAAATTTTGAGCACTTGTATGAGGGTAATGCTCACTGTTTGACGTTCTCTTGGTCATATTTGATGGACAAGTGGTTCTCTTGGTAATATCCACTCTTTAGCAGTGGTTTTAATGCATTTTTTGCTAATTACAACAACCTGCAATTTTGCATTTTTGCTTTTATTTGGGATAGTATGGCTGGTCATCTGAAAGATACAACTCTCTTTAACATTGCCAAGTTGGATGGTACCAATTATGGGTATTGGAAGTCCCAGATATGGCAAGTTTTGGTGTATAAGTTGTAGATTAAACCCTTGCATTGCAAGGGTGTTAAACCCGAGGATATGGATGATGATGTTTGGATGGAAGTTGATGAGCTATGCAAGTCTACCATTATCTTGTCACTCTCAGAAGAGGTCCATCATAATGTTGTTGAAGATGAGAATCAAAGTGCATGGGACTTATGGGAGAAAATTTAGGAGCTTTATGCGCAGCAGAGTCTTACGTCACCAGATGTATTGGCTGAAGCAGTTAATGGACCTTCACATGAAGGAGGGGACATCCCTATCATCTCATTTCATTCAGTTTCATGCTATCATGAAGAATCTGTTGTCACAGGGTATTGAGTTCAAAGACAACTTCCACCCGTTGTTTCTGCTTGGCACCTTGCCTGAATCATGGGATGTCTTCCGTACTGACGTATGCACGAACAAGCTTGATGGGCTGAAAATCAAAGATGTTGAGAGTGCTTTATTGACTGAGGAAATCATTAGGAGAAACAATGATGCTTCCTACTCTTCACATACATTGACTGTTAGAGGTGGCAGACATGGCAGGTATGATAATGATCATAAGGACAAGGACTCTCAGAAGTCTAGGTCAAAGTCATGTGGCTGCAGTAAGTCCCGTGGATGGAAGTCTGATCTCACCTGTCATTATTATGGGAAAGAATGACATATTTGGCCGCAGTGCCATAAGATGCGCGATGATAAGCGCAAGGAAAAGGGAAAAGAGAAAGTGCAGGAAAAGTCTTCTGAGCGTAGTATTGTATCTACAAAGTCCAGTGTGAAGATAGAAGAGGTTAATGTCATTTAGGCCACTGATTTAGATGAGGATTACATACTCGCAGCTTCTTCATGCGATGCCTTACAAGCATTTGAGACACGTTCTATGTATGCGCAGTGTTGGATTTTGGATTCGGGTGCATCATTTCATGTGACACCCTGTAGAGATTGGTTTCACACCTATTGTACCATCTCTGGTTCTATGCATCTTGGTGATGACAGGTCTCTTGACATTATGGGAATTGGCGATGTTAGGCTGCAGTTTCCTTCTGGCAGTTCTTTTGTTTTGCATGATGTACGTCATGTACTTGCGTTGACTCGCAGCCTTATGTCAGCTCGACAACTTGATGATGCATGGTATTTTGTGTCTTTTGGAGACTCTACATGGAAGATTACTCGTGGTAGGCTTGTGTTTGCAAGAGGTGCCAAGTCTGACAGCCTCTATCCCTTGTATCTAGAGCTACATTGAATCATGTTTTGTATGTGGTTTCTATTCCCCATGTATCCCTTTGGCATGCTTGTTTGGGGCATATGTCCCTTAAAGGAATGAAAATGCTTCATGCTTTGCAGTATCTTCCGCCTTTTGACTCTTTGCATTTTGATTCTTGTGATCATTGTTTGTATGGCAGGTAGACTAGAAATACGCATAAAAAGTCTAGTAAGAAACGCATGGGTGAACCCTTGGATCTTGTGCATTCAGATGTATATGGGACCATGCCTTGTCAGTCACTCAGTGGGGCAAAGAATTTTGTTACTTTCATAGATGATTACTCATGTAAGGTTTGGGCTTACCCCATAAAGAGAAAATCTGATGTCAAACACATTTTAGTGTTTGGCTTGCATTAGTAGAGAACTAGTCTAGGAAAAGGCTAAAATGCCTAAGGTCAGATAATGGGGGTGAGTATGTATCACATGCTTTTGAATAATTTTGTGATGAGGGGAGTATTAAGCATCAGTTGACCGCCCCTTACATCCCTCCCTAGAATGATATGGCTAAATGCATGAATAGGACCATTCAGGAAAGGGTCCAAAGCATGCTTAGTAGGCTAGCTTACCGCAACACTTTTGGGCTGAGGCAGTTACTATTGTAGTGCATCTCATTAACAAGTCTCCTAGCAGTGGCATTGACTTTCAGGTTGCAGAGGAGGTATGGGCAGGTAAGGCCCCCTCTTATGATCATTTGCATGTCTTTGGATGTGAGGCATTCTGCCATGTACCCAAGGAAAAATGCAATAAGTTGGATCCTAAAAGTGTCAAATACATTTTCATTGGCTATGGAGATGCAGGAGAGATGGGTTACCATCTATGGGATCCGCAAGCGTGGAAAGTAATCCGCAGCCATGATGTCATCTTTCATGAGGACAAAGTGCATATGCAGCCTGAGAAAGTGGTTGAGGTACGTAGAGTTATCTTTCAGGAGGAGCCACCTGCTCCCGTTCAGCTCGCTCCACCGCCAACTAGACAGCGTGCAGCATCACCTGATGCTCATGGCCTAGACGTTAGACATGCTGATGTTAGACAGGATGTTGGTCAGGCAGCAGAGCCTGGGTTGAGGCGTTCTACTAGAGGTAGCTGACCATTTTGCGCTCTCTATGGATTATGTATTGGTTATAGATGCAGGAGAGCCTCTCACTTATGATGAGGCTATGCACAAGGGGTGATTGTCACTCTTGGGAGAGGGATATACAGTCTGAGCTTGACTCATTGCATAAGAATTAGACTTGGGATTTGGTTTCCTTGCCTCAGGGTAAAAAGGCTTTGCCATGCAAGTGGGTATACAAGTTGAAAAGTACCCCTGGACACCCCAAGCCAGCTTACAAGGCTCGATTGGTTGCTAAGGGCTTTAAGCAGGAGCATGGTGTTGACTTTTATGAAGTCTTTTCTCCTCTGGTCAAGATGACCACCCTATGCTTAGTCTTGGCTTTGGTTGCACAACTTGACCTTGATTTGTACCAGATGGATGTTAATATGACTTTTTTACATGGGGACTTGCATGATGAGATTTACATGGAGCAGCCTAAGGGCTTTATAGACCTTGGTAGGGAACACCTAGTGTGCAAGCTAAAGAAGAGTCTATATGGCTTGAATCAAGCACCTAGGGAATGGTACCATAAGTTTGATGCATTCATGCGACTACATGGCTACAGCTGCAGTGCTATGGATTTGTGCTTGTATACGAAGAAAGAACATGAGGGTTCTTTACTAATTTTGGTACTCTATGTGGATGACATGCTTTTAGTAGGGACAGCTCATGAGGAGCTAGATGCTCTTAAGGCTCAACTCAAGAAGAGATTTGAGATGAAAGATCTGGAACAGGCCTCTCATATACTTGGTATGCACATTACACGTGATAGATCTCAAGGACTACTTTTTCTGTCATAGAGGGAGTACATTCATAAAGTTCTTGAGCGCTTCCGTATGTAGGATGTTAAACCTATTGGTTGTCCATTACTTTCTCATGCAAAGGTTTCACAGGCCAATTGTCCGCAGACAGATGAGCAGAGGGCCGAGATGGCCAAGGTTCCCTATGCATCAGCCCACCATGGGCAATCTTATGCATGCCATGATAGCCACTAGTCCAGATATTGCTTTTGCAGTTGGGGTTCTGGCACGTTATATGGCTACACCTGGCAAGAAACATTGGGATGTCGTGAAGGCCACCATGAGGTACCTAAAGGGCACAGTAGATATGTGTATTTGCTATGGCAGCAAAAATATAGGAATCATGGGGTACACTGACTCTGATTATGTAGGACATGCAGATAGTAGGAATTCCACTTCTGGCTATGTGTTCACTTATGTTGGAGGGGCTATCTCTTGGATGTCCAAGGCGCAGAAGTGTATGGCTCTTCTACTACAGAGGCCGAGTATATTGTAGCCACAAAGGCTTGCAAGGAGACTATTTGGTTAGGCCGTTTGATTGCAGACCTTGGTATGATAGATGCTATACCTACACTGCATTCGGATTCTATGAGTGCCATTCAGTTGGCCAAGAATCCGGTCTTCCATGCGAAGACGAAACATATTGAGGTGAAGTATCACTTCATTCGCAAGGTTGTTGAGGACAGAGGTCTGTTGGCCTTGTCAAGATTCCGACCTGAGCAGAACCCTGCAGACTTGCTCATGAAGAGCCTCACTACAGAGAGCTTTGCCTTCCTTGGGAGATTGATGGGCGTGGGATGAGATGATGTCTTTCTCCTCATCCTGTTGTACATGTGTACATATTGTACTGTCTTTTCTTTTCTTTTCTCTCTCACTGGGGCATATTCACCTTTAAGTGGGAGGTTGTTGGGGGTAAAGTCGCCTCCGTCTAGCCACCTGTGTATTACTACACTGATAGTACCTACCACTACACACTGCAAGTGGCGGGCGCCCATCACAATCACTAATTCTTTATTCTTTTAGTGACAATTTTAATAAAGGAAGGCCTGGCCACACATTGTGGTTTTTGGAGTTCCCAATTTTGAGTCTTGCTCTCTCTTGCTCTTGCTCTCCATCCGCCATAGCTCTCACCACCAAGCTTTTTTCTCATGGGCTCTACTTCCCTTTCATTTTGAAGTTCCAATGACTATTAATCATGATCAACCTATTTTTGGATAACAATCTTTTCATGAGAGACAATTGAAAGATAAAACAATTTTGGCAAAGTACAATGGACAGTCATCTTCTCCATCCAACCTAGAGGCATGGATTTCAAAATAAGAGTACTATTTTAATATGTTCCCTAGAACTGATGATATAAAGATTTATTTTGCCTCATTATATTTGGAATGGTTTGTGAATACTTGATGGAGATATACTAAGAAGAAAAACATACTAGTAGAGAATTGGGATACATTTAAGACACTTATGACTGAGGTCTTTGTTTCTCCTCTTAAAAAAGAGAAATTGGTATAAAAATGGTATGGATTAGAGAAAAAAGACCTAAGTGTGTGGGATTATACAAATAAATTCCTCAATCTCACCATGTATATAGAGAGTATCAATGATGAAGCTAAACTCTACAAGTACATATACATTTTAGAACCTTCTTTATTAGTCAATGTTATAGTGCAAAACCCCACCACGCTTTTCAAAGCCATTGAGCTCATGGAACGGTATAGAATGAAGTATAGAAGAGAGTCCACATTTTAGCCTACTTTTGGATAGCCAAGGATTATTTTAAAAGAGGGACAAGTTTGTAGTAATCATGTACTAAGTGGGAGCTTTAGAGTGCCTATCATTCATTGCTACAAGACCTCAAGGTAATTTTAGGTTAGCAAATAATCCACGATTGGATTTTAAACAAGGAGACAATAAGGTTAGAACTAATTCAATCAATGTTTACCCAAAGTCTACTCCTATGGACATATACAAAGAAAGGATAGAAAAAGGCTTATGTTTCAAGTGTAGAGAGAAGTATACAACTGACCATGTAAAAAAGTGTGTATAGAAGAATACAAAAGCCAAGGTCCATAATATATTAGTCTTTAAATATTCAAAGGATGATAATGATGAGGAAAATGCATTTGTGACTACCACAAAAAATGAGGATGTTGAAAAGGAAATTGGATAAGAATAGTTTTATGATCATGCTAACACTTTTTCTTTTGATTCAGGTGGTAGTATTCCATTTGATCTGGGAGGGATTCTTGATGAGATACATATTTCCACTATTTTTTCTATCTCTATGGATGCTTGAAAAGGTTCTAAGATCCCTAAGACATTCCATATGAAGAGTACCATTTATGGAAAGGATATGTTTATCTTGATAGATAGTGGCAGCATGCATAGTTTTATAAATAAGTCAATTGTAGCAAGTTGAATTGTCTTTTCACTAATTTATAGTAGCCCATAAGAGTTCAAGTAAAAAATTGTGAAAAAGAAACCAACACTCAAATATACCCACAAGTTCCCTTATAGTTGGTTGAAAATTATGAAATAACAGTAAACCTAATTACCTTGGAAATGGAATCTATAGATGTTGTACTTAGGTGTGATTAGATAAGGACCTTAAGAAAGATTACTATGGATTTCTCTCAATTGTATATGGAGTTTGCCATGGATGGGCAACCTATTCGTTTATAGGGAACATCTAGTAGATCTGATTTTCAACTTATTACCATTCAACAACTCAAGAAGGAGTACAAGAGATGCTCTTAGATTTTTGCCTTACACCTTAATAAAGAGGTTGAATATCAATCCAAGAATTCAGTAGATCATCTAGCTTTGAAAGATCTTCTTGAGGAGTACATGGATTTATTTAAAGTGCCTACTTCCTCCTAAGAGAGTAGTGGATCACCCTATAGACTTGGAGCCAAATTCAAAGCCAACCAATAAGCCACCTTATAGATTGCCTCAATGTGAGCATGAAAAAGTAGCCAAGCAAATCAAGGGGCTTCTAGAGATGGGGTTCATTGAGTCTAGTTCTTCATCATATGCTTCTCTGATCTTGTTAGTGAATAAGAAAGATGGGTAATTTAGTATGTGTGTGGATTATACGAATCTCAACAAGGTCATAGTGAAGCCTAGGTATCCAATCCCTAGAGTAGATGATTTGCTTGATAAGCTCAATGAGACTAGGTCCTTTACCAAAATAAACTTGAGACTAGGATATTATCAGATCCAGATATGAGAGGGTGATGAAGTTAAAACCTCTTTTAGGATTAATTGTGGACTATACCATTTCTTAGTGATGCCATTTGGGCTTACTAATGCTCCTGCTATCTTCCAAAGTTTGATGAATAAAATTTTGTAGCCTTTCCTATTTCAGCTTGTACTTGTCTTCTTTGATGACATATTGATTTACAATAAGACTCTACAAGATCATTTATCACATATGAGGAAGGTTTTTTATGTATTGAGACATTACAAAATCTTTGCTAAGAATAAGTGCTTTGTCATATAGATTGAGGTAGAGCACTTTGGCCATATTGTTAGTAAAAAAGAGATACATGCTAACATTGACCAACACCTATCACCACTGCTTCATTTAGAGGGTTTCTTGGTTTATCATTATTTTATCATAGATTCATTAATCATTATGCGGCTATAGCAACTCCTTTAAATGATAGGTTGAAGAAGAAAGCTTTCTTTTATAGTGTGATACCAATGGTTGTGGCATGGGGATATTTTGTTATAAGAGCATGGAGTTATTGCCTTTGAAAGTCGCAAGCTTAAGAAAATGGCTATTAATATCTATGACCAAGAGATATTTGTTATTTTTACATGTGATAAAGAAGTGACACCACTACTTGTATGGCAGCTTGTTTAGAGTTCAAAGTGATCACACGGTCCTAAAGTATTTTTCTCACTCAATCAAATCTCACTCCTAAGTAGAGTTGGTGGATAGCTAGTCTACAAAATTATGATTTTGATATCACTCATACAAGAGGTAAAGACAATAAGGTAGTTGATTCTCTTTCCAAAATGTGGACATGTAAAGTTTCAACTATGACTAAGCTACATAGTGATTGGATTGAAGAATTATAGGAGGCCTATCTTTTGGATGATGAGCTCAGTCATGTTTTTTAGAAATTATAGTAAGGTCTCATAGAGAAAAATTCACATTATCAGCTTAAAAGTGGTCTAACTTGTCTTAATGACAAGATTATTATTTCCTCTACTTCTTCTTTCAAGCAAAAAATTATAGAGGAGGTGCATTCTTCACCTTTAGCTAGACATTTTGGAGTTTTAAAACCTATGATAAGATCATCAAAAGTTTTTATTAGAAAGAACTATGGAAATATGTTAAGAATTTTGTTATGAAGTGTATGCCTTATCAGCAAATAAGGATAACACCCATAAGCAAAGTGGTTTATTGCAACCATTACCTATTTTTTAGGGCAAGTGGATGCAGATTACCATATACTTCATTATCAACTTATCTACTACCAAAAGGGGATGGAATATAGTATCTATGTGGTAGTGGATAAACTCACCAATGCAATCCATTTCATTCCTGCCAAGACACAATTCACTACTTCATAGGTGACTAATCAATTTATGAAGCATATCTTTAGATTACATAGATTACCATAGGTGATTGTACATGATAGGGATTCAAAGTTCATGAGTAACTTTTGTTAGGTAGTATTCAGCTCGATGCATACTAAATTGGATCCTTCTACAACCTAACATCCACAGAGTAATGGCTAGAGAGAAAGGGTAAGTGAGTGATTGGAGACTTAATTTTGCCACTTCTTTCATGATGTGTAGTATGCATAGGACTCTTGGTTGCATTTTGCTGAATTTGACCACAATAACTCCACTTATGCTAGTATTAGAGTTTCACCCTTTGAGACTATGTATGGTTATAAGGTGTCCTTATCCACTGTCATTTTCAATGAAAAATTTAATTCTCATGGGAAAAAAAGAAATAGAAACAATATAGACTATTCTTCAGTAGTGCAAGATGAATCTTTGAAATGCCCAAGATCAAATGAAGATGTATGTAGATGAGAAGGGGTGATCATTAGAGTTCCAAGAAGGATAATTAGCTACATTGAAGGATGGATCTAGTAACAAGATTTTTCACAAGTTCTATAGACCCTAAGGATCTTGAAGCACATTAAAGACTTGGCATATAGACTAGAACTACCCTCTTCTACTAAGATTCATAATAACACTATATTAGATAATTTGGGAATCTCCCAAGTTCCACTTTCAAATAAGGAATAAAGATTTGACCAAGTGGCTAAATCTTAACCCCATATTTGAGAGTGGGACTTGGGGGGATTGCTTATATAATATCTAGAAAAATTTTCACCTTCAACTAAGGGGATAAGATTTAACCATGTGTCCAAATATTCTTCACATTAGGAATTCCTAAACTTTATTGAAAATTTCCAAATTCTTAAATATGTGGTTTAATGTGTTCTATTTTAGTTAGCTCAAGACCTTCTATGGTATTCATGCAGATATAGTTGATGAGTTTCCACCAATAGATGAAAAATGTCTTATTTAGTACATCCTTGAGGAGATCATAAGTTAGTATGAGAAGAAACTTCACTCTCATTCTATCATTGAGTATTTGATTAGGTGGAGAGATTTGTCATCCAAAGAAGCTTCTTAGAGGCTTGAAAGTATATTTGCAATATTTCCATGCAATGAAAAATTAGTTGGTTAGTTTAAAAGTTAGTTGGTCAATTAATAAGTTAGTAAGTTTACTAACTAAAGACTAAACTAAGGTAAAAATTAACATTAATAACCAATCATTTTTATTCAATTGAAAATATTTATTTAAAAAAACCAAGAGTCATAAATTTGACATTTTTATCAGATTGACAAGGATCGTAGCCACCCTTCATGGAAGTTACAACATGAACGAGAGTTATGAGCCATATTAATCTCTAGTGTTAATATGTATAGTATAGATGGTTCAAAAATATTAGATTTTGGGCAAAACTAGCATATTTTAGATATTTTAGATATTATCCTAAAAATATTTGGAGATTTCTAGAACTGGATGTCATTTAAAAGAAAAGACAAGTGATGTTTTAGTTAGTTTTGGAGATTTTATAAAAAGAAAACAATAATGAGAGAGATTGGCAAAATCTCGCGCACCGCAATTGCAATCTATATGCAGTAGACAACACTTCAAACAGGGAGAGAAATAAAGAGTGATCTAAAAGATTTCTAACTAAGTGTCTTGGTCAATGGAACCATAAGATTTATGATTTGAGCACCAGATCACTGATTTTTCCAAGATCCCCTCCACAAAGATCTCCTCTTCTCAACCACAACCCTTCTTCTCTAATTCACTATAAATATGAGGCATGGGGAGGCACAAGAAAGCATAAGGAGACCCCGAGAGGTTGTGAGAGAGAGAGAAGTAGAGGGATACCCCTCCAAGAGATTGCAAGAAGGAGCTTGAGAGAGAGAGAGAGAGAGAGAGAGAGAGAGAGAGAGAGAGAGAGAGAGAGAGAGAGAGAGAGAGATAGAAAGAGGAGTTATCCGGAGAGGCTGCGAGGGAGAGAGTTAGCTCAATTCTCCCCTATCTCGGTCTTCAACTAAGCCATCTTCTCTTATGCTCTCCTATCTCGAATCTATTCTGCCTTCTTTATCTCTCGAATCTACTTGCAAACGATGGCCTCCAAGTGAAGAATGTCGTGTGCGGATGGCAATCCTACAACTAACAACGAAGCTTCAGGCGAAGGCATCACAGTCAATCCAACTGCGGTACTGGTCGTAAGTAATGTATTTCCAAATTAATAAATGCTTGCTTTGATTATCGTATGAGATATGTTAGGCCCCATACTATGATGCAGGAGTATAGGTCTTTGAAAATGATAAATTTCATCTCACATATTTGAAAGATGGAGCTCGCAAAGTGCATGAATCAAGGGAAGATAATTGCACCTAGTTGCATATGGCTTATTCATTGATAGAGCAATTATAAGGAAAAATTAGTCAGTGGTTATGAATGGCATAATCATAAAAAGAATGACATTAAAAATTGTGCATACAAGCGTTAAGTAAATTTTGTATAGGAGAGCAGATATGCAATGAAAATGTTATCGTAACTATTCTTGCATTGTTTGGGAAGAATACAATTGGTTTTTTGCTCATTGATTGAACAACATCCTAAATACTTTTACACTCAATTGGGTGTTGGTTTGTTGTTTGGATGATTATTCCAAGTGCTTGTGATTTATAGTAAAGGCATGGCAAGGGTCTGTGATGACAAGTTGCCATGGGAATAAAGGAATGTTTTCTTGGAAAAAATGATATTAGGGCTCAATGCCTTGTTGTGCTTGATTCTTCACTGGATTAATTAAGGAAGGATATTTTGCATGAGTGGATCACCTCCATGATCACATCATGGATAAACCCGAAGAGGGCACTACTCAATTCATGGGCCGAAGGTCGAGTGGTAAAAAGGCCAACCACGAGAATGATGTTTCAATCCCAGACACTTTGTGGGTCAGGTGGAGCTCTAGACACCCATTGCTAGGTCTAGAATGGAGTTGAAGACCTTCGTGGCCCCCAATGTTTGGGCATGTTGGGAGATCCTATTCTAGATAAAGGATAGAATTTGTGGTGGCATGTGATTTGGACCAGTTACTTCTGTTGGACAGAAGTGATATATAATTTCTCTTGTATGGGAAGGAGACAAAGATTAACTTGAAGATAAGTAAAGGAACTTGTTTGTCAATAGATTGCTTGCTCTGTATTTGTGTCTGTGCTATAAATTACGCAAATAAAACCCGTTCCCTAAAAGGCTTAATTAACGAAGCTGATGTTAAATGTCACGCATAAATGTGATAGGACCTAATTAGATAACTAAAGAATGCCTATTGAGGGAAGCGGGTGGGCGAAACCCCCGACGGCGGGTTTGTCCTATGGTAGGGTGGTCCCAGAGAACTGGGAGGCTTCTCACAAGGTTTTACAAATTTTTACCTTAGAAATTGTCAGGATAGAACCCCAATTCATGCCGTTTTAGGGGATGAAATGGGACTATGCCCTACGGGTAGAGAGGTCGAGCAGCGCATCCCTCTCGTTTTCCGTTCTCTTTGAACCAAGTGCGATGTGGGTCAGCTTTGGCTTGGGTATCTCTGTGTAAAGTAGGATGTCTAGGAGTCGACGCTAGAATGTTGTCATGAGACCTTGGCCACTAGGAGCCCAGATTTTAGGGTGATCCTAGTGGGTTTGGCCATGAACGTTCTATTACGAGGGGGATTTGGAAAACCCTAGATGACAAACCCCAAAACATTTGCTGGGAGTGCTGGGTAGCAATGCTTAGATTTGTTTCTCAATGGACCACGAAAACATGCTTGGACCGAGCACATTACAATTGGTATCAGAGTGAAACTTCATAATGATATGCAATTGATTTATGTATGGTTCATAGACATATCCTAAACAGAATAACCTAAGTGGTATGGCTTGATTCTCAGGCACCTTCTTCTGCACCTATGAATACTGACATGCAAGAGAAGAAATACGTTCTCAATTAGATTAAGACACCCGAGTTTGGTGGCAAAGGGATAGATGTCCAACAGAGGTAGAGATATGTACTGAGTTGATGAATGATTATTTCTCTACTTCACAAACTGGTACTACCGATCAAGCAATGATAGCCAAACTTAAGCTAGTTGGCCAGGCTCAGTTATGATGGAAGCAATGGTGCAAAGATCAAGGTGTTTTTAAAGCCGGTAGCACTTAGGCTTAGCTAAAAGATGTTGTACATGGACGATACCTTTTGCCAACCTACCATAATTCAAAGATGAATGAATTCTTGAAGTTAAAGCGGCTAGAATTAACTTTGGAAGCCTACTACTCAAAGTTTGTAACCCTACTAAAATACACACTGCTTATGGATATTGCGCAGCAAGTATCCAAGTTTTTCCATGGCTTGAACACTACCCCGAACCATCGTCTTGAAGCAATGTGTCTAACAGACTTGCAAGATGTGTTACTTTGAGCAAAGCCAATCATCCAAGAACTTTGATCTGGCAATTCTGACAAAGATGGTTCCTGAGATAGGGCACATCCATAGGAGATGTCCCTACCGTCAATGCTTCCATTGCAATAAGCTAGGACACATCCAAGTAGACTGCCTTCATGTAAGCGTGGAAGATATTGAGCCTCCAAGAAAACAAAAATAGGACACGTCCAAGTAGACTGCCTTCATGTAAGCCCAGAAGATATTGAGCCTCCAAGAAAACAAAGCTACACAAGTGCAATCTTCGGATATATAGAGGCACCAAATGAAGACGAAGACTTAGAACCTACTACACCACTTCAGGATTATTAGAAATCCTAAAAATTTTATCCACATGAAATACAACTTGTATTGAAATAAACTTTACTCTTGTAACTATAGTTAACCTGAGTAATCTGAGTTGCATCTATTTTGAGCCTAGAACTTGTAAATGATTAGAGATACTCTGGCAAGGAATGATAGCTATAACTTGCAAATGAATTCTTTTAAGTTCTTTCTTCTTGACTAATATAGATTGGGTCTTACCAAAATGTCAAAGCTCCGAAGTACTCTTTAGTATTACAAGCAAAGCTGATTGTCCATGGAGCTCAATCCTGAACTAAGAAGATGACAATCTGGGAACATAGCTTTCGAGATAAAGGACCACTCCAATCTGCTAAAAGGATCCTAGGACAATTTGGTCTAAAAAAGAAACTCTTGCCAAAGACAACCAAGAATCTTGTGATCCCAAGTGATAAAGCTCATCGCTATTTTTATTGCAAGGAGTTAGGTCATTCCAAAAGGGAATGTCCAAAGCACCCTAAACAGCGATGCTCTGAGTGCCACAACATTGGGCATAAGTATGACAATTGTCCCAAAAGAACTCAAAGAGAACTTGAACTTACAAGGAATGAAAGTGTACAAGCTCCAGTGATCTAGAATATACCAGGATACTTAGGAAAAACCTAGAAGACATGAGATGTAACTACCATAAATTTTTAGTTGTAATCACGACTTGGATATATCAAATACAATAAGTTGATGTTTTAAAAAGATCGCATGCTTATGGAGTGGTTAGAATGTCACAACGAATGCATGATGGGTCTTACCCCACACATTCTAGAATAAAACCCCTAGTTCTCTCGAGATGAGGACATCTTGATTTCTCTAGGGAGAGGAGGATGTAATATTTTTGTGCAATTAAAAATTAGTTGGTTAGCTAAAAAGTTAGTTAATTAATTAATAGGTTGATAAGTTTACTAATTAAAGACTAACTAAGGTAAAAACTAACATTAATAACCAACAATTTTTATTGAATTAAAAATGTTTATTTAAAAACAAAACGAGAATCGTAAATCTGACATTTTTCTTGGATTGACAACAACCGTAGCCACCCTTCATAGAAGTTACAATGTGAACGAGGTTTATGAGCCATATTAATCTCTAGTGTTAATATGTATAGTATGGACGGTCCAAAAATATTAGTTTTTGGGCAAAACTAGCGTATTCTAGATATTTTAAATATTACCCTAAAAAGATATGGAGATTTCTAGGACTAGATGTCATTCAAAAGAAAAGACAAGTGATATTTTAGTTAATTTTGAAGATTTTTTAAAAAGAAAAAAATAAATTGAGAGATTGGCAAAATTGCATGCGCTGCAATCGTAGTCTATAGGTAGTAGATAGCAGTTCCAACAAGGAGAGAAAGAAAGAGCGATCTGAAAGATTTCTAAGCAAGTGTCTTAGGGTTTTATCCCCCTTTCAGATCCAACAGAACCATCAAATTTATTATTTGAGCACTAGATCACCGATTTTTCCAAGATCCCCTTCACAAAGAGCTCCTCTTCTAAACCACAACCCTTCTTCTCTAATTCACTATAAATATGAGGCATGGGGAGGCACAAGGAAGCATAAGGAGACCGTGAGAGGCTGTGATAGAGAGAGGTAAAGGGATACCCATCCAAAACTAGATGTCATTCAAAAGAAAAGACATGTGATATTTTAGTTAGTTTTGAAGATTTTTTAAAAAGAAAAAAATAAATCAAGAGATTGGCAAAATTGCGTGCGCCGCAATCGTAGTCTACAGGCAGTAGATAGCAGTTCCAACAAGGAGAGAAAGAAAGAGCGATCTGAAAGATTTCTAAGCAAGTGTCTTAGGGTTTTATCCCCCTTTCAGATCCAATAGAACCATCAAATTTATTATTTGAGCACCAGATCACTGATTTTTCCAAGATCCCCTTCACAAAGAGCTCCTCTTCTAAGCCACAACCCTTCTTCTCTAATTAACTATAAATATGAGGCATGGGGAGACACAAGGAAGCGTAAGGAGACCGTGAGAGGCTGCGATAAAGAGAGGTAAAGGGATACCCATCCAAGAGATTGTGAGAAGGATCTAGAGAGAGAGAGAGAGAGAGAGAGAGAGAGAGAGAGAGAGGGAGTGGGAGAGGGAGAGGGAGAGGGAGAGGGAGAGGGAGAGGGAGAGAGAGAGAGAAAGAGGAGTTATCCGGAGAGGCTGTGAGGGGAGAGAGTTAGCTCAATTCTCCCCTATCTCGGTTTTTGACTAAGCCATCTTCTCTTATGCTCTCCTATCTCGAATCTATTCCACCTTCTTTATCTCTTGAATCTACTTGCAGACGATGGCCTCCAAGCAAAGAATGTCGTGTGTGGATGGCAATGCCACAAGCAGCAATGAAGCTTTGGGCGAAGGCATCAATGTCAATCCAACTGTGGTACCGGTCGTAAGTAATGTATTTCCAAATTGATAAATGCTTGCTTTGATTCTCGTATGAGATATGTCAGGCCCCATACTATGATGCATGAGTATAGGCCATCAGAAATGATAAATTTCATCACATATTCAAAAGATGGAGCTTACAAAGTGCATGTATCTAGGGAAGTTAATTGCACCTAGCTGCATATGGCTTATTGATTGATAGAGCAATTACAAGGAAGAATCGATCAGGGGTTGTAAATGGCATAATCATAAAAAGAATGACATTAAAAATTGTGCATACAAGTGATAGCTCCTCCTCTAAGCCACAACCCTTCTTCTCTAATTCACTATAAATATGAGGTATGGGGAGGCACAAGGAAGCATAAGGAGACCCCGAGAGGCTGCGAGAGAGAGAGGTAGAGGGATACCCCTCGAAGAGATTGCAAGAATGAGCTTGAAAGAGAGAGAGAGAGAGAGAGAGAGAGAGAGAGAGAGAGAGAGAGAGGGTGAGGGAAAGAGAGAGAGAAAGAGGAGTTATCCGGAGAGGCTATGAGGGAGAGAGTTAGCTCGATTCTCCTCTATCTCGGTCTTCGACTAAGCCATCTTCTCTTATGCTCTCCTATCTCGAATCTATTCCACCTTCTTTATCTCTTGAATCTACTTGCAGACGATGGCGAAGAATGTTGCATACAGATGGCAATCCTACAACTAGCAACGAAGCTTTGGGCGAAGGCATCAATGTCAATCTAACTACAATACCGATCGTCGTAAGTAATGTATTTCCAAATTGATAAATGCTTTATTTGATTCTCGTATGAGATATGTCAGGCCTCGTACTATGATGCACGAGTATAGGCCATCAGAAAGGATAAATTTTATCTCACATATTCGAAAGATGGAGTTTGCAAAGTGCATGTATCAAGGAAAATTAAATGTACCTAGTTGCATATGGCTTATTCGTTGATAGAGAAATTACAAGGAAGAATCGGTCAGGGGTTGTGAATGGCATAATCATAAGAAGAATGACATTAAAAATTGTGCATAAAAGTGTTAAAATTTGCATAGAATCGCTCTTTGATCTGAAGGGGGAGAGTAGATATGCGATGAAAATTTTATCCCAACAATTCTTACATTGTTTGGGAAGAATATCGTCAATGCTTCCATTGCAATGAGCTAGAACATGTCCAAACAGACTACCCTGACATATGAGCCTCCAAGAAAACAAAGCTACACAAGTGTAGTCTTCGGATATATAGAGGAATCATATGAAGGCGAAGACTTAGAACCTAGTACACCACATCAGGATTATTAGAAATCCTAAAAATTTTATCCACATGAAATACAACTTGTATTGAAATAAACTTTACTCTTGTAACCACATCTAACCTAAGTAATATGAGTTGCATCTATTTTGAGCCTAGAACTTGTAAATGATTAGAGATACTCTGGCAAGGAATGATAGTTATAACTTGCAAATGAATTCTCTTAAGTTCTTTCTTCTTGACTAATATAAATTGGGTCTTAACAGAATATCGAAGCTTAGAAGTACTCTTTAGTATTACAAGCAAAGATGATTGTCCATGGAGCTCAGTGTACCGAACTAAGAAGAGGACAATTTGGAAACATAGCTTCTGAGATAAAGGAACATTCCAATCCGCTAAAAGGATCCTAGGATAATTTGGTCTAAAAAAGAAACTCCTACCAAGGACAACCAAGAATCTTGTGACCCCAAGTGATAAAGCTCTGCATTATTTTTATTATAGGGAGTTAGATCATTTCAAAAGAGAATGTCTAAAGCACCCTAAACACCAATGCTCTAAGTACCACAACATTGGACATAACTACAACGATTGTCCAAACAAAACTCAATGAGAACTTGAACTTACAAGGAATGAAAGTGTACAAGCTCCAATGATCCAGAATATACCAAGATACTTAGGAAAAACCTAGAAGATATTCATTAGATGTAACTACCATAAATTTTCTCTTGTAATCAAGACTCGGATATATCAAATACAATAAGTTGTTGTTTTTAAAAGACCGTGTGCTTATGAGTGGTTAGAGGGTCGCAATGCATGATGGGTCTTACCGCACAGATTCCAGAATGATAGGGGTTCTCTCGAGATAACGACATCTCGATTTCTCTAAGGGGAGGAGGATGTAATATATTTCCATGCAATTAAAAATTAGTCGGTTAGTTCAAAAGTTAGTTAGTCAATTAGTAAGTTAGTAAGTTTAGTAACTTAAGACTAACTAAGGTAAACACTAACATTAATAACTAATAATTTTTATTCAATTAAAAATGTTTATTTAAAAAATGAGAGTCGTAAATTTGATATTTTTCTTGGATTGACAAGGACCATAGCTACCCTTCACAGAAGTTACAACATGAACGAGGTTTACGAGCCATATTAATCTCTAGCTTTAATATGTATAGTATGGATGGTACAAAAATATTAGATTTTGGGAAAAAATAGCATATTCTAGATATTTTAGATATTATCCTAAAAAGACATGGAGATTTCCAAAACTGGATGTTATTTAAAGGAAAAGACAAGTGATGTTTTAGTTAGTTTTGGAGATTTTATAAAAGAAAAAACTAAAGTGAGAGATTGGCAAAATTGTGTGTGCTGTGATCGTAGTCTATAGGCAGTAGACAACACTTCGAACAGGGAGAGAAAGAAGGAGTGATCTAAAAGTTTTCTAACCAAGTATCATGGGGTTTTACCCTCCTTTTAGAGCAAATAGAACCATTAGATTTATGATTTGAGCACCAGATCACTGATTTTTCCAAGACCCCCTCCATAAAGAGCTCCTCTTCTCAGTCACAACCCTTCTTCTCTAATTCACTATAAATATGAGGCATGGGGAGGCACAAGGAAGCATAAGGAGACCCCGTGAGACTACGAGAGAGAGAGAGAGAGAGAGAGAGAGAGAGAGAGAGAGAGAGAGAGAGAGAGAGAGAGAGAGAGAGAGAGAGAGAGAGAGAGAGAGAGAGAGAGAGAGAGAGAGAGAGAGAGAGAGAGAGAGATACCCCTCCAAGAGATTGCGAGGAGGAGCTTGAAATAGAGAGAGAGAGAGAGAGAGAGAAATAGAGAGAGAGAGAGGGAGAGAGAGAGAGAGAGAGAGAAAGAGGAGTTATCTCGAGGGGCTGCGAGGGAGAGATTTAGCTAAATTCTCCCCTATCTCGGTCTTCAACTAAGCCATTTTCTCTTATGCTCTCCTATCTCAAATCTATTCCGCCTTCTTTATCTCTTGAATCTACTTGCGGATGATGGCCTCCAAGAGAAGAATGTGGCATGCGGATGGATGCATGAGTATAGGCCAAGATACATTTCATCTCACATATTCGAAAGATGGAGCTTGCAAAGTGCATGTATCAAGGGAAGTTAATTGCACCTAGTTGCATATGGCTTATTCATTAATAGAGCAATTACCAGGAAGAATTGGTCAGGGGTTATGAATGGCATAATTGTAAAAATAATGACATTAAAAAGTGTGCATAAAAGTGTTAAGTAAATTTTGCATAGGTTCGCTCTTTGATCCCAAGGGGGAGAGCAGATATGCGATGGAAATATTATCGCAACTATTCTTGCATTGTTTGGGAAGATTACAATTGGTTTTTTGTTGGTTGAATGAACAACATCCTAAATGTTTTTACATTCAATTGGGTGTTGGTTTGTTGTTTGGATGATTATTCCAAGTGCTTGTGATTTATGGTAAATGCATGGCAAGGGTCTATGATGACAAGTTTCCATGGGAATAAAGGAATGTTTTCTTGGAAAAAATTATATTAGGGCTCAATGCCTTGTTGTGCTTGATTCTTAACTAGATTAATTTAGGAATGATATTTTGCACAGGTGGATCACCTCCATGATCACATCGCGGATTAACTCAAAGAGGGCACTGCTCGATTCATGGGCCGAAGGTCGAGTGGTGAAAAGGCCAACCATGAGAATGATGTTTCACTCCCAAACAGTTTGTGGGTCAGGTGGAGCTCTGGACACCCGTTGCTAGGTCTAGAATGGAGTTGAAGACCTCCATGGCCCCCAACATTTGGGCATGTTGGGATATCCTATTCTAGATAAAGGATAGAATTTGTGGTGCCATGTGATTTAGACCAATTACTTCTGTTGGACAGAAGTGATACATAATTTCTCTTGTATGGGAAGGAGACAAATATTAACTTGAAGATAAGTTAAGGAACTTGTTTGTCAATAGATTGCTTGCTCTCTGTATTTGTGTCTGTGCTATAAATTATGCAAAACAAACCCTATTCCCTAAAAGGATTAATTAAGGAAGTTGATTTTAAATGTCACACATAAATGTGATAGGACCTAATTAGATAACTAAAGAACGCCTATTGATGGAAGCGGGTGGGCGGAACCCCCAATGCCAGGGTGATTCCAGAGAACTAGGAGGCTTCTCACAAGGTTTACCATTTTTTTACCTTAGAAATTGTTAGGATAGAACCCCAATTCATGTCGTTTTAGGGAACCAAAATGGGACCATATAGCTAAAATCAGAGTAGTACTCTGTTTCATCCATATTGTCTAGCCATTGTAAGTTTGTTTTTGTGGGCAAAAAACTTTGGAGAGGGATAGATTGTAAGAAGTTAGGAAGAAGATATATTATAGCATAGAATTATTAATAATATCTAACACATTGACATAGGTGTAAAAGGGATAAGACATGTAAATTTTCACATCTTTAATAATACATTACTGTCTCTTACTTCCTTCACCTCCTTGTTCATAGCTTCCATAACTTCTCTCTTCTTTCCTAAATTTCTAGTATTTCTCTCTCCTTGTCACTCTTTTCTCTCTCCTTTGCTCTTCTTGCTCTCACTTCTTAGCTCTCTCCTTGACATATCCATATCTAGATGACTTTATTTCTATAACGACCTTAATTAAAAATTTTAAAAATGTTTGAATGCACATGGAATTATCAATTCCATCATTGCTAGAATCATCAAAGGACATCATCTACAGTATCATTGATATGTGAATTAGGTGGTTGGCCTCTATTGACTCCCAAGACAACACCACAAGACAAAAGCCAAGAATCTATTTTAATAAAAGTACTTGAATCAACACTACAGAAAGCAAAACAAGGTTCCCTATATCACTTTCTTTCCATTAAGAGCTCAACCCAACCTTATTAACAATTTAAATTTTCAAATCTGCAAATTTCCTTATTTTTAGGAGAGGTAACTCATTGTGGGATAGTGAGTACTACTGTTGAGATTGAAGAGTGGTAGGTAGCAATTGCCTCTTTTAATTCCAAGTATATATATTCAATGTAAAAATGCATATATTTTACCATGTCTTCCTTGTGATAAACACTACAAAGCTCCAAAACTTGCTGCAAAGTGGTTATATTGTTACGGGGATTGCAAAATGGTAGATAATGAATTGCCTTTTTCAATTCCAAATTTGTATTCCAATGTGGAAAAGCATGTATGTTAGTATACTCTTTTATGATAGAACACTACAAAGCTTTCAAGATCAGCATAGCTTCAAGAACTGTAGAATTTCAGATTATACAAGTGTTAAACATGGCCACATGAGAAGGTCTCTCCATTTTCAAATGAACCTATAGTTTTGCTTCAAATGTTGTAAGTTATTCAAACTCTCCATTGATTTGATGTACTATATTCATCCTCCAATAACTCTACATAGCTTTGGAACACACCAATCCCTCAAACACTGAAAAAAGTCTTCGTCTTTATCTAATTCCTCTATATATCCGAAGTCTGCACTTGTGTAGCTTTGTTTTCTTGGAGGTTCAATATCTTCTGGGCTTATGTTAGGGCAGTCTACGTAGACATGTCCTAGCTCATTGCAATGCAAGAATTGTTGCATTGACGGTATTCTTCCCAAACAATGCAAGAATTGTTGCGATAACATTTCCATCGCATATCTGCTCTCCCCCTTGGGATCAAAGAGCAATTCTATGCAAAATTTACTTAACACTTGTATGCACAATTTTTAATGTCATTCTTTTTATGATTATGCCAATTATAACCCATGACCGATTCTTCCTTGTAATTTCTCTATCAAAGGAATAAGCCATATGCAACTAGGTGCAATTAACTTTCCTTGATACATGCACTTTGCAAACTCCATCTTTCGAATATGTGAGATTAAATTCATCCTTTCTGATGGCCTATATTCGTGCATCATAGTACGGGGCCTAACATATCTCATAGGAGAATCAAAGAAAGTATTTATCAATTTGGAAATACATTACTTACGACTGGTACCGCAATTGGATTGACAGTGATGCCTTCGCCTGAAGCTTCATTACTAGTTGTAGGATTGCCATCTGCATGCGACATTCTTCGCTTGGTGGCCATCATCCGCAAGCATATTCAAGAGATAAAGAAGGTGGAATAGATTTGAGATATTCGAGATAGGAGAGCATAAGAGAAGATGGCTTAGTTGAAGATCGAGATAGAGGAGAATCGAGCTAACTCTCTCCTTCACAGCCTCTCCAGATAACTCCTCTTTCTCTCTCTCTTTCCCTCACCCTCTCTCACCCTCCTCTCTCTCTCTCTCTCTCTCTCTCTCTCTCTCTCTCTCTCTCTCTCTCTCTCTCTCTCTCTCTCTCTCTCTCTCTCTCTCTCTCTCTCTCTCTCTCTCTCTCTCTCTCTCTCTCTCTCTCTCTCTCTCTCTCTCTCTCTCTCTCTTTCAAGCTCATTCTCGCAATCTCTTGGAGGGGTATCCTTCTACCTCTCTCTCTCGTAGCCTCTCGGGGTCTCCTTATGCTTCCTTGTGCCTCCCCATGCCTCATATTTATAGTGAATTAGAGAACAAAGGTTGTGGCTTAGAAGAGGAGCTCTTTGTGGAGGGGGTCTTGGAAAAATCAGTGATCTGGTGCTCAAATCATAAATCTAATGGTTCCATTGGCTTTGAAAGGAGGGTAAAACCCCATGATGCTTGGTTAGAAATCTTTCATATCACTCCTTCTTTCTCTCCCTGTTCGAAGTGTTGTCTACTGCCTGCAGACTACGATCGCAGCGTGCACAATTTTACCAATCTCTCACTTTAGTTTTTTCCTTTTATAAAATCTCCAAAACTAACTAAAACATCACTTATCTTTTCTTTTAAATAAAATCTGATTTTGTAAATCTCCATATCTTTTTAGGATAATATCTAAAATATCTAAAATGTGCTAGTTTTGCCCAAAATCTAATATTTTTGGACCATCCATACTATACATACTAACACTAGAGATTAATATGGCTCATAACCCTCGTTCACGTTGTAACTTGCATGAAGGGTGGCTACGGTCCTTGTCAATCTGAGAAAAATATCAAATTTACGACTCTCATTTTTTTAATAAATATTTTTAATTGAATAAATATTTTTTGTTATTAATATTATTTTTTACCTTAGTTAGTCTTTAGTTAGTAAACTTACTAACTTATTAATTAACTAACTAACTTTTAAACTAACCAACTAATTTCAAATTTTGTGGAAATATTACATCCTCCTCCCCTTAGAGAAATCGAGATGTCCTCATCTCAAGAGAACTAGGGGTTTCATTTTAGAATCTGTGGGGTAAGACCCATCACACATTCGTTGTGACACTCTAACCACTCATAAGCATGTTGTCTTTTTAAAACAACAACTTATTGTATTTGATATATCTCAGTCTTGATTACAAGAGAAAATTTATGGTTGTTACATCTCATGAATATCTTCTAGGTTTTTCCTAAGTATCCTAGTATATCCTGGATCACTGGAGCTTGTACACTTTCATTCCTTGTAAGTTTAAGTTCTCCTTGAGTTCTGTTGGGACAATTGTTGTAGTTATGTCCAATGTTGTGGCACTCGGAGCATCACTATTTAGGGTGCTTTGGAGATTCGCTTTTGAAATGACCTTACTCCCTACAATAAAAACAGCGTGAAGCTTTATCACTTGGGGTCACAAGATTCTTGGTTGTCCTTGGTAGGAGTTTATTTTTTAGACCGAATTGTCCTAGGATCCTTTTAGCAGATTGGAATGGTCCTTTATCTCAGACGCTATGTTTCTAGATTATCCTCTTCTTAGTTTAGTACTGAGCTCCATGGACAATCAGCTTTGCTTGTAGTACTAAAGAGTACTTCCAAGCTTCGATATTTTGGTAATACCCAATCTATATTAGTTGAGAAGAAAGAACTTAAGAGAATTCATTTGCAAGTTATAACTATCATTCCTTGCTAGAGTATCTCTAATCACTTACAAGTTCTAGGCTCAAAATAGATGCAACTCATATTATTAGGTTAATTGTTGTTACAAGAGTAAAGTTTATTCCAATACAAGTTGTATTTCATGTCAACAAAATTTCTAGGATTTCTAATAATCCTGAAGTGGTGTAGTAGGTTCTAAGTTTTCCTCTTCATTTGATTCATCTATATCAGTTGGTTAGTGGGTATCCAAGTTTTGATCAGAAGATTCTTCGAAGCAGAGGTTGGAATTCAAATGATTCCCTTACTAGACGTCAAATCAATTGGCCATTGATCCCAGGAGAATGGATAAGTGCTAGTCAGGCTTATCAGAATTATTTGCATTTGCTCAGCAGTATTATCAGTCTGCAGATCCTTCTGTGCGCTTAACTGCTTATTTTACTTGGTACCTGGCGTATATGCATAGGCATTCTCATAATGATTCAAAGCCTATTCCAAAGTTGTGCATGAATGTCAATGTGAGCATTGATTCCTAGCAACTGGATGTATTGTACTTTCATGCCCTCTGTTTGCCTAGCAGATACCTTGTCATGTTGGAAAGGATGTGCTGCCTTCAATTTTTTCAGAATCCTCCCAAGACATTTGTAGATGAATCCTTGTCCATGGATCGTTTTCAAATCACCAATCTTTCAAGAGGAATCATCTTCATTGATAACTTTGCCATGTATGGTGGATGATTTTTAATGATAAATCTCTCTTTTTGGAGGAGTCATTCAAATGGTTGTGTTGTGTGTAGTGTTTGTGTTGTGGGTTAATTTCTGTAATAAGATCGTGGTGGTTGCGTATTCGATTTGCTTTCGTGCGAGTTACATTTTTGGAGAATTGTGGTGATGGTGTTGCTGGTTGGATAGTTGAAGATGCTGCAGCAGAAGAAGAAGAAACCTCTTATATCCTTTAAAAGTTTGTTGTGATTTCCAGTTTGATAAGAAGTGTTAATGTATAAAGGGTTTTCCTTTCGTTGTATTCTTTATATCAGATACAGGTTATAAGTTGGGTCGTGGTTGGATGGACTATTTTTGAAGATTTATTGAAGATCAAAGTTGAGCTTTTGAATGAACTTGTATTCCCTTTTTCCTGGGTCGCGAGGACGCTTCCTTATTAAGTGTGGGGATATGTTGAGTGTTGAAATGACCTATTTTTTGGCTGATTTTTGTTGTTTTTGAGAGTTGAATGGTTGATTTTATGAGATGATTGATTGGTTTGGAAGTGGTTTTGAGAGTGCTTTGGATAGTTTGGAATGGTTTTATTAAGCTCATGATGTTTATAAGTAGAGATGTGAAGTTCTGTTGATGTTCTGATATGTTCTGTTTGGTTCTGTTGAGCTTCTGTTTTGTTCTGTTTTCTCTCTGTAAGGAAGGAGGGAGTATTGATTGATAGGGTTTGAGATTGTTTGAAAGCTTATTGAGTGATTTTTGATGGTTTGGAATGGTTTTGGTATGAGTTATGTGGTTCTGATGCTTTCTGTTGACCTTCAGTAACTCTCTGATGAGCCTCTGTAGACCTTCTGTATGCTTCTGTATGTGTTCTGATGGATGAGAGTGTAGCTTGGGAAATTTTTCTAGCCTTGGGAAGAGGTGAATACAAGTGCAAAAGAGCTAAAAGAAGTCAAAGAAATAGCTGCTGAAGACTCAAGTAAAGACTAGAGTGAAGTGACAGTGGTGAGCTATGAAAAGACACTGTAGTGGCTCTGGTGCCTCTTCATATCAGACATACCTCTTGGGAGGTGTATCCACGACCTAAGAAGGATTATTTAGGGTTATTATTGAGTAATTTTAGTGAGGATATGATGTAATATTGATGGAGAGAGAGAGAGAGAGAGAGTCAGAGATAGTCAATTCTATCAAAATAGTGTGATTGTATATGAGAGATTGAGAGAGAATACTATGAAGACATTGAAGATGAATACTATGTGATGTATTTCCATTCAAAGATGGTGTATTCCTTTGCTTTCTTTGTTCTATTGATGGATTTTGTGAAGATGTTGAAGAATATGGTTGATTCTATCAAATCCGTGGGAGATCTATATGATGCTGCATGAAGATTTGTTGTGTCTAGTGTTCTTTTCTTCATTGTGATCATATAAACCCTAATAAAAAAGCTTGTTGATGTTACAAGATAGATTTTCTTTCAAGAGAATTCCCTTTTCCTTGGTGTTCCTCTTGGGGCTCCAAATAGCTATAGTGGAGAGAGAGAGAGAGAGAGAGAGAGAGAGAGAGAGAGAGAGAGAGAAGAGAAGAGATGTGGAAACTCCAACAATCACAATGTGTGATTGGCCTTGAATAAAATGTTAGTGAAAGAGTAAAGAATAAAGTGATAGTGATGGGTGCCTACCACCTAAAATATACAGGTATGTGGGTATGCAGGTACTGTCAATGTAACCAATACATGTGCAGCTAGGCACAGGTGCCTTTATCCTCAACAACCTCCCACTTAAAGACGAATGTGCCCCTAGTGAGGAGAGAAAAATAAAAAGGTGACAAAGTACAAATATACATAAGTATAATAGGATGAGGAAAGATGTTATCTCATCCAATGTCCCCATCAACTTCCCAAGGAAGGAAAAACACTTCGTTGAGAGACTTTTAGTGAGTAGATTTAAAGGATTTTGGTCAGTTGGAGATCTTGACAAGCTCAATGGACTTTTTCTCAATAACTTCTCAAATAAAGTGGTAACATGTTAAAATGTGCTTCATCTTCATATGGAAGACTGGATTCTTGGCCAATCGAATAGCACTCATAGAATATGAATATGCAATGTAGGGACTACATTAGTATGCCAAGATCTGCCACCAGACGGCCTAGCCAGAGAGCCTCCTTACAAGCCTTAGTGGCTGCAACATACTTTTTCTCTGTAGTAGATAGGGCCTTGCATTTCTGCACCTTGGACATCTAAGAAATAGCACCTCTAGCAAAGTGAAGACATACCCAGAGGTGGACTTTATACTCTCTACATGCCTTGCATAATCAGAGGTAGTGTATTCCACAACTCTTGTATCTTGGCCTCCATAATAGATGCACATGGTTGTTGTGCTCTTGAGGTACTTCATGATACCCTTGATAGCATCCCAATGCCATCGGCCAGGTGTAGCCATACAGCCTGCCACATCACCCACTACAAATACTATGTCACGACGAGTGTCTATCATAGCATACATCAAATTGCCCACTATAGATGCATGAGATATCTTGGCCATCTTGGCCTTCTACTCATTAGACTACAGACAAAAGATTGCAAACAATCAACCTAACTAACCTTCACATGAGAAGGTAAAGGATAGCCGATAGGCTTAATATCCTGCAAATCAAATTGCTCAAGGACCTTTTGGATATATTCCTTCTATGACAAGTAGAGGAGTCCTTTAGAGAAATCATGTGTAATGCGCATCCCAAGAATATGTGACGTATGTCCCATGTCCTTCATCTCAAAGCTCTTCTTGAGTTGACCTTTGAAGGCATCCATCTCATCATGAGCACTCCTAGAAATTAATATATCATCCACATAGAGGATCAATATCATAAGGCTGCCATCATGAGCCTTCTTTATGTATAAACACAAATCCATATCACTACGAGAATATCCATGTGAATGCATAAAAGCATCAAACTTGTGGTACTATTTCCTAGGTGCCTACTGAAGGCCATAAAGACTCTTTCTCAATCTACACACTAGGTGTTCCCTACCATGTTTTGCAAAGCCCTTAGGTTGTTTCATGTAAATCTCATCATGTAAGTCCCCATGAAGAAAATCCATCTTGACATCTATCTAGTAAAGATCCAAGTCAAGCTAAGCAACCAAAGCCATTACCAAGCATTGGGTAGTCATCTTCACAACAAGAGAAAAGACTTCATCAAATTCCACACCATGTTCCTGATTGAAGCCCTTAGCAACCAATTTGGTCTTGTGTCTTGGCTTGGGTCATCTAGAGGTACTTTTTAACTTGTATACCCACTTGCATGGGAAAGTACGCTTGCCACTAGGCAAAGGAACCAAATCCCACATATGATTTTTCTCCAATGAGTCATACTCTCTGAATGCATGGCCCTCTCCCAAGAGTAACTATCACCACTGTGCATAGTATCATCATAAGTAAGAGGTTCACTAGCATCTATTACCATAACATAATCCATAGAGGGCTCAAACTATGTAGGCTATCGTCTATCTCTTGTAGACCACCACCTCAAGACAGGTTGTGGGTTAGCCTGGACATCCTATGGAGCATCAGAGACCTAGGTCATTGTGGCATCACCTACTAGCTAATACTATAGGTGGTTTAGCTAGCTATACAGTAGCAAGAGGCTCCTCCTAAAATATCACCCTATGTATCTTAACAGCCCTCTCCCAAGAACACCTATCACCTCTACTTATAGTATCATCGTAAGTAAGAGGTTCACCAGCATTTGTTACCATAACATAATCAATAGATGGCTCAAACCATGTAGGTTGTCGTCTATCTCTGGTAGACCATTGCCTCAAGACAAACTATGGATCCTGAACATCTTGTGGAGCATCAGAGACTTGAGCCACTAGGGTATCAGCTACTACTTCAATCAGTCTAGCTAGTTGTATAGTAGCGGGAGGCTCCTCCTAAAATATCACACTGTGTTTCTCAATGACATGCTTAGGATGCTTATGCATTCTTCTCTCATGGAAAACAAAATCACGGCTGTGTGAATAACCTTCTAAGCCTACAAATCCCATAAATGATAGCTCATCTCACATACATCCCGACAACCAAGAAATATGCATTTCTTCGACTTAGGATCTAGCTTATTGCACTTGTCCTTGAAAACATGGCAAAAAGCCTCACAATCAAAGACGTGCAAATGAGCACATGAGAAAGGTTTTCTAGGTTATACCTCCTCTGAAACCTAATAGTCAAGAGCATTACATGGGGACAGATTTATCAAGTGTATAACAATAGTAACTATCTCAGTCCAAAAATACTTCGGTAAGCTTGCCTCGCTAGCGTACTACAAACTGGCTTCTCAATTGTCCTATTCATGCGTTCAACCATACTAGTATGGGGTGGGATATATAGGGCAGTCAATTGATTCTTAATACCCCTCTCATCACAAAACTATCCAAAGGATTTAGTGACATACTCAACCCCATTATGTGACATTAGGAATTTCAACATATACCCAAACTAGTTCTTAACCAAAGCAAGACAATGCTAAAATGTAGCCAAGACATCCAATTTATACTTTATGGAAATTCCCCAAACCTTATGCATATAGTCATTATCTTTATTGTTGCTTTGCCTACACTTCACTTCACTTGTGCTTTGTACATAACTAAAGCAATCCTCGTAATATCCTTCTTGCTCCATGCTGGGAAGAAATCCTAAGTGTTACTTGAGTGTCTACTGGTCTTGCCATCTCAAAAGCTGACAAAAGTTCACAAACCATCTGATCATCTGCAGTTACTCATGTAGATCCGTAATGTGGCCACATAAGGTGACGGTAGCTTATCTCCTCTACACCAGACTAGCTATGAATGCCCTAACATCTTGCCTTCTATGCTACAAGTCAACAGTAGTAATGCACCATTCGATGAAGCCTCATACCTTCCACTTCAAATTCCTCCTTGAGTGCCAGGCCATGTCTCCTTTTCCTAGATGGTGGCTATGGCCACCATCTCATCTTCTCAAAGAATGGCAGGGGCTTCATCCTCCTCCATAACTTCCAGCCTCCTTGGCTATGGTTTTTTTTTTCTGTCTCACAAACTGCTATGCTCCATGTTCATGAAATTAACAAAATACTTCACTCCACCTAATGACTTGTAGAGCATGGGAAGACATACATCTGAATGAACAAGATTCAATGGCTTACCCATGCATGTCATACCAGACTTTTTATACATATTACATGTCTACTTACCATATAAATAATGATCACAAGACTCAAAGCACTTACAACGAAGGGATGGAAGATACTGCAAACGAGTAAGCATTTTCATTCTTTTCAAGGATATATGCCCAAGACGACGATACCAAAGAGATACATATGAAACTACATCCACTACCAAAATATGATCAGCTAACCCAAATAAAAGCAAGGGGTAGAGAGTAGTGGCAAGATTCCCACAGATAATCTTCCATGAGGGGTCACCAAACAAAACTATATAATCTACATCATACAAAGTGCTAGCAAAGATAAGGCTCTTCATGAGAGTTGGTATATGGCGTACATCATGAAGAGTAAACATGCAACCTGAACCAATACCAACTATCTCGAGTGCTACGTCATTTTTCAAATGGGCTGCAGCTGGACATCACCAATATCAACTATCTCGAGTGCCATGTCTTTTTCCAAACGAATAGATCTAATCATACTATGATAGGAGTGAAACCACTCTCTATGAAAGGTCACATGAAAGAAAGAAGAAGCTACAAGTATGAAATCATCACATCAGAACCAGTCTTCTGCACAACATTAATCTCTTCAATCTTAACACTAGACTTGCTAGGAATATTGATGCAATCATCATTTTTGTCATGTACTTTATCCTTGCCCTTTTCTTTGCGCTTGTCTTCGTACATCTTATGGAATTGTGGCCAACTATGCCATACTTTCTTACAATAATGGCAAGTCAATGAGGGCGTATGGCCACGAGACTTACTACAAGACTATCCATGTGACTAAGAGCAAGACCGTTGAGAGTCTCTCCCATGGTGGTCATTATCACTCCTACCATTATTGCCTCTAACTGTCAAAGCATGAGAGGTGTAGAAAGCATCAACTTTTTTTTTACTTAACTTCTTCATTCAAGAGTGTACCCTCTACACATCCTACAACTATAACTCATTAGTAGATATGTTGGCACACATAGCAGTACGAAAGGTATCCCATGATTCAAGTAGTGTAACTAAGAGGAACAAGGGAAGAAAAGTTCCCTTGAATTCAATCCCCTATGAAGATAAATGACTAATAATGGAATGCAACTCATTTAAGTGAGCTGACATAGAAGTACCCTCCATGGGAATATCCATGAGTTGCTTCAGCCACCAATACATCTGAGAATCAAGGCTCTACTTGTCATAGATATTGTGAATCCTTTTCCATAATTCCTAGGTGAACTACCCATCATAGACAACATTATAGAACACATGCTTAGAGAGGAATAATATGATGGTGGACTTACATAGCTCATCTAATTCAACCCAATCCTCTGCATCAATAAGGTTGGGCTTGACACCCTTAAGTTTCAAAGGCCTAACCTATATTTTTTGCACTAAAACTTTCAAGAATCGGACCTTCTAGTAGCTGTAGTTGGTGCCATCCAACTTGTCAATATGAAAGATAGTACTATCACTCAAGCCACCAATCATAATGAAGGCAAACAAGTGCACAAATTGTCAATATTAAAGATAGTGATATCACTCGAGCCACCAACCATAATGAAGGAAAACAAGTGCAAAAACTTTCAAATCAAGTTGTTTTAATTACTACAAATAGCCCTAAAACCACTTCTAGATCAAGTTGATGACAAGGGGTACTAACCAAGTAATGAACTATCCACAAACTCAATGCAAAGAACTATCAAAGGTGATTGCTCACATAAACAATGCAATAAATTGCAATCACAGTAAGCCAAACATAAAGTATAACTGCAAGAAATCAATGCCAAAGATGGGAAAACATTGATACAAGACAAACTACAACTACCATGGATAGCTCCAACTAGCAATGAGTAAAGATGTGACTGGTAGTATTGAGAACTATCAAAGGATTAGTGGGTCAAATTGAGATACATCCTCTAGGCATAACTATCATGCATAGAGTGGGTCTCACGGGTAATAGAAGAGACCCACCAAAGGCACAATGAATAGAGCAATGTAACAGAAGCTTAGTACAACCAACCAAGAAGCATACATCATTGACAACATCATGATAGAGATAGGTGCCGGTCCAAATGTAATGTCAAATTAGCCCACTAAGCATCAATTGTGTACATAAAGTATGATAAGAGCATATACATATCACCAAGTCCCACATTCTCACTGTAGGACCCTCAAGCTCAATTGCATAACCAAATGCTCAATGTAACATCCAAGTGTAAGTAGCGTCTCCCAATGGAACAAAAGTTGAATGCTAGATAAGCAAACAAAGCTCAAAATATCATGTGAAGGCATCCATACATCCAAGATCTAAGTAGCATATATCTGGCAGCATCCGACCCAAGTAACTTGCAAAGTGCTTACTAGAGCACATCAAATAACCATACATAACAGTGAATGATATTCAATGTTAAGATCCAAAGCTCCAATCTTAGCTCAAAAGCAATTTAGGAGTATAACCAAGCATGTAACCATAAGCATCAGTACATCACCTCGAATAATCGATAAGCACCTGGGAGCAATGCTTTCAATGATAAAATAGCATTTATCCCTACTTATTATAGCTATTAAAAAACTTTTGTAAAATTGAGCAAAAGAGTACTCAAATCAGTCCCATAGTATTTCAATACATTGATATAACATCCCCTGATGATCTGGCATCAAATAGACATCTTGAGAAGCATAAGTAACCTCTAGACAATGAATAAAGTGCTACCTTGAATTGTATGATAGCAAACTCTCAAAACTATGAATCAATGGCTGATCCCAAGAGCTCCAACTGATGCCCAATGCCGAATACAAGTGCTGATAGGTGTTGCCAATTATCACAAGGGATGCCAAGAGTGCCAAGAGCCGATTAGAGATTAGAGAAGTAACCGAGCTAAGCAAGGATGCAGGCTACCCAAACAAGCACAATCACATGGGCTATTACTAAAGGGGCTACCTCATGCAGGTGTTGGGCTTAGTAGGCCTTTTGGCAATGCTCAATGACCTCTAGCAAGGCCCTAAATCAAGCCTCAAGAAGGGGAAAGAAGCTCAGAAGAAGATGGAGTTCAATGTATATCTCGGGGTGAAGAATCCATGGCTGCCAATGAAGAAACCTTTAACTGCAAGAAGTTTAGCTCCTCAATGCCGGTGCAATGGCTTTGATATGAGCTAAAGGGAGTGAGCCCTGAAGTGGAAGCATGCAGTAGAAGCAAGAGCTATGGTGGAAGGAGAGACAGAGAGAGAGAGAGAGAGAGAGAGAGAGAGAAGATTTGGGAACTCCAACAATCACAATGAGCGACTAAAAGAATAAAGAATGAAGTGATAGTGATGGGTACCTTGCCACCTATAGTATACAAGTGTGTAGGTTTGCGGGTACTGTCAATGTAACTAATACATGGGTGGTTAGGCATAGGCACCTTTACCCCCAATAGTTGATATTTGGGAGGAATTCAAAGTTGAGATGGCTCAAGTGTTTGTACCTCCCATTGAGAAAGAAAGGTTGGAAAAAATATGGTATCAGTTGGACTAAAGAAGCCTATTAGTTAGAGAGTATACAAATCAATTTTTGAATGTGATCATGTATGTAGAGAGTGTGAGTGATGATGCAAAGTTGCATAAGTATATCTATGGTTTGGAGCCTAATTTTTCAGGTAATGTTATAGCCCAAAAACCCCCCACACTATTCCATGCCATTGAGCTAGCAAAGAGGTATGTTGATAAGTGTAGGAGGGACATCCCTATGCATGCTTCTTTTGGATGTTGCTAAACAAGGAAATTTTGATGGCAATTATGGATGTTTCAATACTTCATTTGGTAGTCCCAAAGTCTCTACATACCCTACCTTCAATGCATCAAGACAACAAAGTGCTTCAAAGCTAGCAATCAGCCATAAAGTGGAACCTAGGGAAGGTGATAATAAATGTCGAAATAGTTTAGCAAAAAATGGCAAGTTCATACCCATGGATCTTTTCAAGAAAAAAAGGTTCTATTCTTCAAATATACTGAAAAGTATATGGCTGATCATGCATCCAAGTGTAACTTTCAAGAATGCCAAGGCTAAGAATTGCAACATGATAGTACTTGAGCATGTGAATGATGAGGTTGTTGATGAACCAATCATGAGTACACAAGCTAAATTTGAAGAGCATGATGCGGATCTTGCTCCCGATCCTTCTTATGAGGTTGTGGATGTATTTCCATTTGACCATAGTGGGCATATTCCTTTTGATCATGGTGGCACAAATTTATCTCTTGCTGCCCCACTACCCTTTGTTCTATTTCCGTGGATGTTTGGACATGTTCAAAGAGCCCTAACACACTTTGTATGAAGGTACTATTTATGGAAAGGATGTGTTTACCCTGATAGACAATGGTAGTACACACAATTTTGTGAATAAGTCAATTGTGGACAGGTTACATTCTTTTCCCACTAATTTATAGCAATCCATAAGAGTATAAGTAGCTAATGGTAAAGAGAAAATCTACACTTAAATGTGCCCATAGATTCCCATATGGTTGGCTAAAAATTATGAGGTATAGGTGAACCTAATTACTTTGGAAATGGGACCCATAGATATTATGCATGGTTGTGATTCATTGATGATTTTAGGAAAGATTACTATGGATTTATTGTAGTTCTACATGGATTTTTCCATTGATGGGTAGCCTATCCATTTACTAAGGAATCCCAAGTAAATCTAATTTTTAACTTATCACCATTAAACAATTTAATAAGGAGTACAAGAAGCGCTCGCAGATTTTTGTTTTGCAGCTTAATAAAGAGGTGAATGATCATTCCAAAAATTCAACAGAGCATCCATGTTTGAAAGCTCTACTTGAGGAGTATAGGGACTTGTTTGAAGTACCTACTTCATTACCTCCTAAGAGAGAGGTGGATCACCCTATTGATTTATAGCTTTATTCAAAGCCAATCAATGAGCCACCTTACAAATTATCAAAATGTGAGCATAAAGAAGTAGCCAAGCAAATCAAGGAGCTTTTACACATGGGATTTATTGAGCCTAATACTTCACCTTATGCATCTTTAGGCTTATTAGTAAACAAGAAAGATGGATCCTTTAGGATGTGTATTGACTAAAGGGATCTAAAGAAGATCACAGTAACCAACAAATATCCAACACCTAGATTTGATTATTTACTTGATGAGCTCAAGGGGGCTAGATTCATTACCAAGATTGATTCGAGGTTTAGATATCATCAAATTTTTATGCGAGAGGGTGATGAAGTTAAAACTACCTTTAGGACTGACAGTGGGCTATACTGTTTCCTAGTAATACCATTTGGACTTACTAACACTCCAAGTATCTTCCAGAGTCTAATGAATAAGATTTCGTAGCCTTTCCTCTTTCAGTTTATCATAGTCTTCTTGGATGACATATTGATTTACAGCAAGACTCTATAGGATCATTTATTATATATGAGGAAGGTTTTTGATGTGTTGAGACATCACATACTCTTTGCTAAGGAGAAGAAGTGCTCTTTCATGCAAATTGAAGTGGAGTACTTGGGCCATATTTAATCAAGTGGAAGGGTTTACCACTTAAGGAAGCTTCTTGGAGGACAGATTCCATTTTGGATGAGTTTTTCTATCTATGGGATGCATTGGTGGTTGAGACATACTCACACGAGAGCGAGTTGTACTCTAAACAGGGTCTAGACAGTAACTTTTCCAACTTTGTTACTCATGCAATCAATTTTTTATGCATAGAGCCTAGTCATAGAGATGAAAGCACATGAAAAACTAATTTTGACATTTTTTGGAACCCCAAGATCCTTGATACCTACAAAATCTTACTCGAGGTTTGATTTTTTTTTTTTAACTTGATTAGAGTTAAAATCCTAATGTTAGCTTTGAGTGAGATTCTTAGTATCCTCAAATTGTGTTGGGCAACCCATTCTACTATGTACATGGCACAAGCATAATCAATCGTGAACAAGCATAGACCAAGATGAACCAGATGAACAAAGACAATAGGATGTATACCAAACACAACACAAAGAGCTTAACTATAAGATCTCCTAAGGACTAGGTGATGTACTTGGCAAGCACTTCAAAGCTCAAGAATTCATTTTGTTTTGCATCCTATTAAGGTTTTCTTATTCCCTTTATAATGGCATTGATTATCATAGCTTCTTGATATTCATCATAACTTCAACAAGACACCAAAATAGAGAAGTAACAATGAATACTTTGGAAGGATCCCCAAGTACATTTGCAATCTTGGATGAGTAAACACTATAGCTAGTCTTGGAAATCCCCCATGGATATGAGGTGTATGTTCAACCAAAAGCCACCAATAGCATGAGTGAACACTTCCCAATGGTGAACTAAGATTACATCTTATTCAAAGATATCCAAGATCCAAAGCGTCAAGCCAAGGCTCAATTAACTCATGCAATCTTCATGAGCTTCTATTACAAATCCCATATGACAAATAATCCCCTAATTTTTCTTGGGAAACCTACCAGTAGGAGACAACACTCAATTTAATCCCATATGACAAATAACTACTAGACCAATGTAACATGGCATTGAAGCTAAGGGAATAGCAAATAAGACCCATAGTGATTGCATTTGGTCCAACATTTACATTCATCATTTTTAAATAAACATTGATCTCCTCAAAGTCCCAAAGAACTTGTCCAACCCTCTAGGTAGCCATTGAAATGCAAGAGAAAGAAACAAAGCCTACAAGGACCACTAAAGAAACCAAAACCATTAAGGTCAAAGAGCTTAATTACCACTACAACAACAATCTTGATGCATAAGGGATGAAAAGCACGCCAAACAAGGAACTCCAATAGTTCAAGGAGACTTGCAAACATAAATCCCAATGCTCAATTAATATTCAAAGGCAAAAGCAATCCCTCATAGTAGAAAATTCTCACCTTGAGTACACCTTTAATGGACTAGCAAGGGCTTTCAATGAAGAAGAAGGAAGGCCACCAAAGCAAGTAAGCAAGAACTACACAAAGTCCATGTAAAGAGAAAGACACTTCTAACCACACTAGTTGTGTAGACCTTACTCTTGTCAACCATGAGAGAAATACTCTCAAAGGAGTCCAATGGTTTCTTCCAAAGTTCAATAGTGCTCACAAATATCATTGATGATTAAGCCCTAAGATACCATAGGCAAGTCCATATATTGAAGTCAGCTTGGTATTAGAATTACTTTGCAACTTGTTTGTAGATTGGAAGAATTAAAAATGTCCCAACTTATCATGTTGGTCCATGAACTTACTTTCGATTCAAGATCCCACATTAATGATCCACTAGTTTGGAGACAATTCAAAGTTTGGGAGTCTTTCAAATTGAATGTCAGTGAAAGGGAAATGACTTGACATAGTTTGGAAGATACCTCAAAGTCAAAGATAACATTAGACATTAACTTTGTCCTTAAGATGTCAAAATCTGTGAGGTGCCCGCCCATCGGCTTTCCAGGCACTCTTTTAGCGGTCTATCGAGAAACGAATCTAAGCGTCGCTGCTCGGCACTCCCAGGGAATGTTCCGAGTTTTGTCGCCTAGGGTTTCCCGAATCCGCCTCGCAACGGAACGTTTACGACCGAACCCACTAGGACCGACCTGAAATTCGGGTTCCTAGTTGTCAAGGTCTCCTGTTAGCATTCTAGCGTCGGGTATTGGACATCCTACTTTACGCAGAGATACCCAACCCGAAGCAGATCTATGCCGCACTTGGTTCAAAGAGAATGGGAAACGAGAGGGATGCGTTGCTCAACCTCTCTGCCCATAGGGCATAGTCCCATTCCGGTCCCCTAAAACGGCATGAATCGGGTTCTAACCTATCAATACCTAAAGGTCGAATGACGATAAAAACTTGTGAGAAGCCTCCCAGTTCTCTGGGACCACCCTGCCGTAGGACGGACCCGTCGGGGATTCCGCCCACCCGCTTCCCTTAATAGCTTTAGTTTTCTAATTAGGTCCTACCACATTTATGTGTGACACTTAAAATCAGCTTCATTAATTAAGCCTTTTAGGGAACAAGGTTCGTTCGCGTAAATTATAGCACAGACACGAAAACAGGGCAAAGCAATCTATTGATAAACAAGATCAAACAAGTTCCTTAACTTATCTTCAAGTTAATCTTTGTCTCCCGCCCATACAGGAGAAATTATGTTTCGCTTCTGTCCAACAGAAGTATCCCTTCTGCCATGCAGAAGTAACTGGTCCAATTCACATGGCACCAAAAACTCAATCCTTTATCTAGAATAGGATCTCCCAACATGCCCAGATGTTGGGGGCCACGGAGGTCTTCAACTCCATTCTTGACCTAGCAAGGGGTGTCCAGAGCTCCAACTGACCCACAAGCTGTCTAGGAGCGAAACATCATACCCGTGGTTGGCCTTTTCACCACTCGACCTTCAGCCCATGAATCGAGCAGTGCCCTCTCGGGTTACTACGCGGTGCGACCATGGAGGTGATCCACCCGTACAATATATCTTCCTTAATTAAATCCTTTAAGAATCAAGCACAAACAAGGCAATCAGCCTAATATCATTTTCCAAGAAAACATTCCTTTAATCCCATGGCAACTTGTCATCACAGACCCTTGCCATGCATTTACCATAAATCACAAGCACTTGGATTAATCATCCAAACAACAACTAACAACCAATTGAATGTAAAAACATTTAGGATGATGTTCGATCAATCAACAAAACCAATTGCATTCTTTCCAAACAATGCAAGAATAGACGATATAACATTTCCATCGTATATTTGCTCTCTCCCTTGGGATCTAAGAGCAATACCATGCAAACATGTTCTTAACACTTCCTTCCTTCGGCTAGGGCATATGTTAAGGGTTCACACACTATTCATGATGTAAGTTCTATAGGTCACTTACCTTGATTGATAACCCAACCCTGAATTTGGATTGGCAAAAGTCATCCTTATCCAACAGATCTCAAGACCATCCTAGTTTTTAACCCTTATGATCAATTTCTTGTACTAGCTCTTAGTCAAGTCATGAGGTAACTAGAAATTTATCCTCATATATCAAACATGTCATAGGCATAACGTATAAATACTTGATAAGATAAGTGTGAGATTATCTCAAGTAATTAGACTTTAACATACCTTGCCGTGAGCTAGAATATAATTCTTCTTGTAATTGCTCTACTAGCAAATAAGTCATATGTAACTAGGTGCAATTATCTACCCTTGATATATGCACTTCACAAACTCCATCTTCCGAGTAGGCGAGATGAAATTTATCCTTTCCCATGACCTATACTCGTGCAAATAGTATGGGGCCTAACGTATCTCATACGAGAATCAAAACAAGCATCTATCAATTTGAAAATATATTACTTACGACCGGAACCGCAGTTGGATTGATAGTGATGCCTTTGCCCGAAGCCTTGTTGTTGGTTGCGGGATTGTCATCCGCACGCGACATTCCTTGCTTGGAGGCCATCGTCCGCAGGTAGACTCAAGAGATTAAGAAGGTGGAGTAGATTCAAGATGGGAGAGCGTAAGAGAAGATGGTTAAGTCAAGGATCGAGATAGAGGGAATTGAGCCAATTCTCTTCCTTGTAGCCTCTCGGGGTGACTCTTCTCTCTCTCTCTCTCAAGCTCTCTTTCAAGCTCTTCCTCACAATCTCTTGGAGGAGTATCCTCTTCTCTACCTCTCTCTCGCAGCCTCTCGGGGTCTCCTTATCCTTCTTATGCCTCTCCCATGCCTCATATTTATAGTGAATTGGAGAAGAGGGCTTGTGGTTGAGAAGTGGAGCTCTTTGTGGAGGGGGATCTTGGAAAGATCAGTGATCTGATGCTCAGATCATAAATCTGATGGTTCCATTGGCTCCGAAAGGGGGGTAAAACCCCAAGACACTTGGTTAGAAAGCTCTCAGTTCACTCCTTCTTCTTTTCTCTGTTCGAAGTGCTGTCTACTGCCTGTAAACTGCGATCGCGGCGCGCGCGATTTCGCCAGTCACTTTTCTTTGTTTTTCTTTTTATAAAATCTTCAAACTAACTAAAATATCACTTCTCTTTTCTTTTTAAATGACATCCAGTTCTAAAAATCTCCATATCTTTTTCTTTTAGGATAATATCTAAAGTATCTAAAATATACTAATTTTATCCAAATTCTAATGTTTTTGGACCTTCCAAACTATACACATGAACTTAATGATTAATATAACTCATAAGTCTCGTTCACGTTGTAATTTACGTGAAGGGTAGCTACGGTCTTTGCCAATTCGAGAAAAATATCGAATTTACGACTCTTGATTTTTCTAAATAAAATATTTTAAATTAAATAAAAATTATCAATAATTAATGTTAGTTAGTTTTTACCTTAGTTAGTCTTTAGTTAGTAATCTTACTAACTTATTAATTGACTAACTAACTTATGAACCTACCAACTAACTTTTATTGTGCGGAGATATTACATCCTCCTCCCCTTAGAGAAATCGAGATGTCCTCATCTCGAGAGAAACATGGGTTATCATCTTGGAATATGTGGGTTATGGAACACCACGCTTCTGCTGCGCTACTCTGATCTCTCACAGACATACGGTCTTTTGAAAAAAATAACCTATGGTATTTGATATATTTGAGTCTTGGTTACAATAGAAAATTTATTGTAGTTACATTTCATGGATATCTTCTAGGTTTTTCCTAAGCACTTGGTATATTCTAGATCATTGGAGCTTGCATGGCTTATTTCTTGTAAGCTCAAGTTCTCTTCGAGTTCCATTGGGACAATTGATATAGTTATGTCCAATGTTATGGCACTCAGGGCATTGGTGTTTAGGGTGCTTTGGACATTCCCTTTTGAAATGACCTAACTCCCTGCAATAGAAACAGCGCGGAGCTTTATCACTTGTGGTCACAAGATTTTTGGTTGTCCTTGGTAGGATTTTCTTCTTTAGACCAAAGTGTCCTAGGATTCTTTTAGCAGATTGGAGTGGTCCTTTATCTTGGAAACTACATTTCCAGATTGTCCCGCCCTTAGTTCGGGACTGAGCTCCATGGACAATTGGCTTTGCTTGTACTACTAAAGAATACTTCCAAGCTTCGACATTCTGGTAAGACCCAATCTATATTAGTTGAGAAGAAATGACTTAAGAGAAATTCATTGCACATTATGACTATCATTCCTTGCCAGAGTATCTCTAATCATTTGCAAGTTCTAGGCTCAAAATAGATGCAACTCATATTACTCAAGTTAACTGTAGTTACAAGAGTAAAGTTTATTCCAATACAAGTTGTATTTCATGTCGACAAAATTTCTAGGATTTCTAATAATCCTAAAGTGGTGTAGTAGGTTCTAAGTCTTCGTCTTCATCTGATTCCTCTATATATCCAAAGACTGTACTTGTGTAGCTTCGTTCTCTTACAGGCTCAGTATCTTTTGGACTTAAGTCAGGGCAGTCTATTTGGACATGTCCTAGCTCATTGCAATGGAAACATTGACGGTAGGGACATTTCCTACGGAGGTGCCCTATTTCTCCACATGTATGGCATCTCTTACCCAGATCTCGGGAGTCATCTTTACTAAAATTTTCCAATTCAAATTCTTGGACGATTGGATTCGCTCGGAGTAATGCGTCTTGCAAGTCTGTTGGACGCATTGCTTCAAGACGGTGGTTCAGAGGAGTGTTTAGGCCATGGCAAAACTTGGATACTTGCTGTGCAATATCCATAGGTGGTGCGTATTTTAGTAGGGTTACAAACTTTGAGTAGTAAGCTTCCAAAGTTAATTCTAGTTGCTCTAGCCTGAAGAATTCATTCATCTTCAAAGTCTGGTAGGTTGGTGGAAGGTATCGTCTGCGTACAGCATCTTTCAGCTGAATCCAAGTAACAGCGGCTTCAAAAACACCTTGATCTTTGCACCATTGCTTCCACCATAATCGAGCCTGGCCAACTAACTTAAGTTTGGCTATCATTGCTTGATTGGTAGAGGCAGTTCCCGAAGCAAAGAAATAGTCATCCATCGACTCAATCCATATCTCTGCCTCTGCTGCAATGTCTATCCCTTCTCCATCAAACTCGGGTACCTTAATTTGCTTGAGAAGGAATTTCTTCTCTTGCATGTCAACATTCGTGGGTGCAGAAGGTGCCTAACAATCAAGCCATACTGCTTAGATTATTTTGTTTAGGATATGTCTACAAACCATACATTAATCAATCACGTATCATTACAAAATTTGGCTCTGATACCAACTGTGAGGTGCCCGCCCATCGGCTTTCCAGGCACTCTTTTAGCGGTCTATCGAGAAACGAATCTAAGCGTCGCTGCTCGGCACTCCCAGGGAATGTTCCGAGTTTTGTCGCCTAGGGTTTCCCGAATCCGCCTCGCAACGGAACGTTTACGACCGAACCCACTAGGACCGACCTGAAATTCGGGTTCCTAGTTGTCAAGGTCTCCTGTTAGCATTCTAGCGTCGGGTATTGGACATCCTACTTTACGCAGAGATACCCAACCCGAAGCAGATCTATGCCGCACTTGGTTCAAAGAGAATGGGAAACGAGAGGGATGCGTTGCTCAACCTCTCTGCCCATAGGGCATAGTCCCATTCCGGTCCCCTAAAACGGCATGAATCGGGTTCTAACCTATCAATACCTAAAGGTCGAATGACGATAAAAACTTGTGAGAAGCCTCCCAGTTCTCTGGGACCACCCTGCCGTAGGACGGACCCGTCGGGGATTCCGCCCACCCGCTTCCCTTAATAGCTTTAGTTTTCTAATTAGGTCCTACCACATTTATGTGTGACACTTAAAATCAGCTTCATTAATTAAGCCTTTTAGGGAACAAGGTTCGTTCGCGTAAATTATAGCACAGACACGAAAACAGGGCAAAGCAATCTATTGATAAACAAGATCAAACAAGTTCCTTAACTTATCTTCAAGTTAATCTTTGTCTCCCGCCCATACAGGAGAAATTATGTTTCGCTTCTGTCCAACAGAAGTATCCCTTCTGCCATGCAGAAGTAACTGGTCCAATTCACATGGCACCAAAAACTCAATCCTTTATCTAGAATAGGATCTCCCAACATGCCCAGATGTTGGGGGCCACGGAGGTCTTCAACTCCATTCTTGACCTAGCAAGGGGTGTCCAGAGCTCCAACTGACCCACAAGCTGTCTAGGAGCGAAACATCATACCCGTGGTTGGCCTTTTCACCACTCGACCTTCGGCCCATGAATCGAGCAGTGCCCTCTCGGGTTACTACGCGGTGCGACCATGGAGGTGATCCACCCGTACAATATATCTTCCTTAATTAAATCCTTTAAGAATCAAGCACAAACAAGGCAATCAGCCTAATATCATTTTCCAAGAAAACATTCCTTTAATCCCATGGCAACTTGTCATCACAGACCCTTGCCATGCATTTACCATAAATCACAAGCACTTGGATTAATCATCCAAACAACAACTAACAACCAATTGAATGTAAAAACATTTAGGATGATGTTCGATCAATCAACAAAACCAATTGCATTCTTTCCAAACAATGCAAGAATAGACGATATAACATTTCCATCGTATATTTGCTCTCTCCCTTGGGATCTAAGAGCAATACCATGCAAACATGTTCTTAACACTTCCTTCCTTCGGCTAGGGCATATGTTAAGGGTTCACACACTATTCATGATGTAAGTTCTATAGGTCACTTACCTTGATTGATAACCCAACCCTGAATTTGGATTGGCAAAAGTCATCCTTATCCAACAGATCTCAAGACCATCCTAGTTTTTAACCCTTATGATCAATTTCTTGTACTAGCTCTTAGTCAAGTCATGAGGTAACTAGAAATTTATCCTCATATATCAAACATGTCATAGGCATAACGTATAAATACTTGATAAGATAAGTGTGAGATTATCTCAAGTAATTAGACTTTAACATACCTTGCCGTGAGCTAGAATATAATTCTTCTTGTAATTGCTCTACTAGCAAATAAGTCATATGTAACTAGGTGCAATTATCTACCCTTGATATATGCACTTCACAAACTCCATCTTCCGAGTAGGCGAGATGAAATTTATCCTTTCCCATGACCTATACTCGTGCAAATAGTATGGGGCCTAACGTATCTCATACGAGAATCAAAACAAGCATCTATCAATTTGAAAATATATTACTTACGACCGGAACCGCAGTTGGATTGATAGTGATGCCTTTGCCCGAAGCCTTGTTGTTGGTTGCGGGATTGTCATCCGCACGCGACATTCCTTGCTTGGAGGCCATCGTCCGCAGGTAGACTCAAGAGATTAAGAAGGTGGAGTAGATTCAAGATGGGAGAGCGTAAGAGAAGATGGTTAAGTCAAGGATCGAGATAGAGGGAATTGAGCCAATTCTCTTCCTTGTAGCCTCTCGGGGTGACTCTTCTCTCTCTCTCTCTCAAGCTCTCTTTCAAGCTCTTCCTCACAATCTCTTGGAGGAGTATCCTCTTCTCTACCTCTCTCTCGCAGCCTCTCGGGGTCTCCTTATCCTTCTTATGCCTCTCCCATGCCTCATATTTATAGTGAATTGGAGAAGAGGGCTTGTGGTTGAGAAGTGGAGCTCTTTGTGGAGGGGGATCTTGGAAAGATCAGTGATCTGATGCTCAGATCATAAATCTGATGGTTCCATTGGCTCCGAAAGGGGGGTAAAACCCCAAGACACTTGGTTAGAAAGCTCTCAGTTCACTCCTTCTTCTTTTCTCTGTTCGAAGTGCTGTCTACTGCCTGTAAACTGCGATCGCGGCGCGCGCGATTTCGCCAGTCACTTTTCTTTGTTTTTCTTTTTATAAAATCTTCAAACTAACTAAAATATCACTTCTCTTTTCTTTTTAAATGACATCCAGTTCTAAAAATCTCCATATCTTTTTCTTTTAGGATAATATCTAAAGTATCTAAAATATACTAATTTTATCCAAATTCTAATGTTTTTGGACCTTCCAAACTATACACATGAACTTAATGATTAATATAACTCATAAGTCTCGTTCACGTTGTAATTTACGTGAAGGGTAGCTACGGTCTTTGCCAATTCGAGAAAAATATCGAATTTACGACTCTTGATTTTTCTAAATAAAATATTTTAAATTAAATAAAAATTATCAATAATTAATGTTAGTTAGTTTTTACCTTAGTTAGTCTTTAGTTAGTAATCTTACTAACTTATTAATTGACTAACTAACTTATGAACCTACCAACTAACTTTTATTGTGCGGAGATATTACATCCTCCTCCCCTTAGAGAAATCGAGATGTCCTCATCTCGAGAGAAACATGGGTTATCATCTTGGAATATGTGGGTTATGGAACACCACGCTTCTGCTGCGCTACTCTGATCTCTCACAGACATACGGTCTTTTGAAAAAAATAACCTATGGTATTTGATATATTTGAGTCTTGGTTACAATAGAAAATTTATTGTAGTTACATTTCATGGATATCTTCTAGGTTTTTCCTAAGCACTTGGTATATTCTAGATCATTGGAGCTTGCATGGCTTATTTCTTGTAAGCTCAAGTTCTCTTCGAGTTCCATTGGGACAATTGATATAGTTATGTCCAATGTTATGGCACTCAGGGCATTGGTGTTTAGGGTGCTTTGGACATTCCCTTTTGAAATGACCTAACTCCCTGCAATAGAAACAGCGCGGAGCTTTATCACTTGTGGTCACAAGATTTTTGGTTGTCCTTGGTAGGATTTTCTTCTTTAGACCAAAGTGTCCTAGGATTCTTTTAGCAGATTGGAGTGGTCCTTTATCTTGGAAACTACATTTCCAGATTGTCCCGCCCTTAGTTCGGGACTGAGCTCCATGGACAATTGGCTTTGCTTGTACTACTAAAGAATACTTCCAAGCTTCGACATTCTGGTAAGACCCAATCTATATTAGTTGAGAAGAAATGACTTAAGAGAAATTCATTGCACATTATGACTATCATTCCTTGCCAGAGTATCTCTAATCATTTGCAAGTTCTAGGCTCAAAATAGATGCAACTCATATTACTCAAGTTAACTGTAGTTACAAGAGTAAAGTTTATTCCAATACAAGTTGTATTTCATGTCGACAAAATTTCTAGGATTTCTAATAATCCTAAAGTGGTGTAGTAGGTTCTAAGTCTTCGTCTTCATCTGATTCCTCTATATATCCAAAGACTGTACTTGTGTAGCTTCGTTCTCTTACAGGCTCAGTATCTTTTGGACTTAAGTCAGGGCAGTCTATTTGGACATGTCCTAGCTCATTGCAATGGAAACATTGACGGTAGGGACATTTCCTACGGAGGTGCCCTATTTCTCCACATGTATGGCATCTCTTACCCAGATCTCGGGAGTCATCTTTACTAAAATTTTCCAATTCAAATTCTTGGACGATTGGATTCGCTCGGAGTAATGCGTCTTGCAAGTCTGTTGGACGCATTGCTTCAAGACGGTGGTTCAGAGGAGTGTTTAGGCCATGGCAAAACTTGGATACTTGCTGTGCAATATCCATAGGTGGTGCGTATTTTAGTAGGGTTACAAACTTTGAGTAGTAAGCTTCCAAAGTTAATTCTAGTTGCTCTAGCCTGAAGAATTCATTCATCTTCAAAGTCTGGTAGGTTGGTGGAAGGTATCGTCTGCGTACAGCATCTTTCAGCTGAATCCAAGTAACAGCGGCTTCAAAAACACCTTGATCTTTGCACCATTGCTTCCACCATAATCGAGCCTGGCCAACTAACTTAAGTTTGGCTATCATTGCTTGATTGGTAGAGGCAGTTCCCGAAGCAAAGAAATAGTCATCCATCGACTCAATCCATATCTCTGCCTCTGCTGCAATGTCTATCCCTTCTCCATCAAACTCGGGTACCTTAATTTGCTTGAGAAGGAATTTCTTCTCTTGCATGTCAACATTCGTGGGTGCAGAAGGTGCCTAACAATCAAGCCATACTGCTTAGATTATTTTGTTTAGGATATGTCTACAAACCATACATTAATCAATCACGTATCATTACAAAATTTGGCTCTGATACCAACTGTGAGGTGCCCGCCCATCGGCTTTCCAGGCACTCTTTTAGCGGTCTATCGAGAAACGAATCTAAGCGTCGCTGCTCGGCACTCCCAGGGAATGTTCCGAGTTTTGTCGCCTAGGGTTTCCCGAATCCGCCTCGCAACGGAACGTTTACGACCGAACCCACTAGGACCGACCTGAAATTCGGGTTCCTAGTTGTCAAGGTCTCCTGTTAGCATTCTAGCGTCGGGTATTGGACATCCTACTTTACGCAGAGATACCCAACCCGAAGCAGATCTATGCCGCACTTGGTTCAAAGAGAATGGGAAACGAGAGGGATGCGTTGCTCAACCTCTCTGCCCATAGGGCATAGTCCCATTCCGGTCCCCTAAAACGGCATGAATCGGGTTCTAACCTATCAATACCTAAAGGTCGAATGACGATAAAAACTTGTGAGAAGCCTCCCAGTTCTCTGGGACCACCCTGCCGTAGGACGGACCCGTCGGGGATTCCGCCCACCCGCTTCCCTTAATAGCTTTAGTTTTCTAATTAGGTCCTACCACATTTATGTGTGACACTTAAAATCAGCTTCATTAATTAAGCCTTTTAGGGAACAAGGTTCGTTCGCGTAAATTATAGCACAGACACGAAAACAGGGCAAAGCAATCTATTGATAAACAAGATCAAACAAGTTCCTTAACTTATCTTCAAGTTAATCTTTGTCTCCCGCCCATACAGGAGAAATTATGTTTCGCTTCTGTCCAACAGAAGTATCCCTTCTGCCATGCAGAAGTAACTGGTCCAATTCACATGGCACCAAAAACTCAATCCTTTATCTAGAATAGGATCTCCCAACATGCCCAGATGTTGGGGGCCACGGAGGTCTTCAACTCCATTCTTGACCTAGCAAGGGGTGTCCAGAGCTCCAACTGACCCACAAGCTGTCTAGGAGCGAAACATCATACCCGTGGTTGGCCTTTTCACCACTCGACCTTCGGCCCATGAATCGAGCAGTGCCCTCTCGGGTTACTACGCGGTGCGACCATGGAGGTGATCCACCCGTACAATATATCTTCCTTAATTAAATCCTTTAAGAATCAAGCACAAACAAGGCAATCAGCCTAATATCATTTTCCAAGAAAACATTCCTTTAATCCCATGGCAACTTGTCATCACAGACCCTTGCCATGCATTTACCATAAATCACAAGCACTTGGATTAATCATCCAAACAACAACTAACAACCAATTGAATGTAAAAACATTTAGGATGATGTTCGATCAATCAACAAAACCAATTGCATTCTTTCCAAACAATGCAAGAATAGACGATATAACATTTCCATCGTATATTTGCTCTCTCCCTTGGGATCTAAGAGCAATACCATGCAAACATGTTCTTAACACTTCCTTCCTTCGGCTAGGGCATATGTTAAGGGTTCACACACTATTCATGATGTAAGTTCTATAGGTCACTTACCTTGATTGATAACCCAACCCTGAATTTGGATTGGCAAAAGTCATCCTTATCCAACAGATCTCAAGACCATCCTAGTTTTTAACCCTTATGATCAATTTCTTGTACTAGCTCTTAGTCAAGTCATGAGGTAACTAGAAATTTATCCTCATATATCAAACATGTCATAGGCATAACGTATAAATACTTGATAAGATAAGTGTGAGATTATCTCAAGTAATTAGACTTTAACATACCTTGCCGTGAGCTAGAATATAATTCTTCTTGTAATTGCTCTACTAGCAAATAAGTCATATGTAACTAGGTGCAATTATCTACCCTTGATATATGCACTTCACAAACTCCATCTTCCGAGTAGGCGAGATGAAATTTATCCTTTCCCATGACCTATACTCGTGCAAATAGTATGGGGCCTAACGTATCTCATACGAGAATCAAAACAAGCATCTATCAATTTGAAAATATATTACTTACGACCGGAACCGCAGTTGGATTGATAGTGATGCCTTTGCCCGAAGCCTTGTTGTTGGTTGCGGGATTGTCATCCGCACGCGACATTCCTTGCTTGGAGGCCATCGTCCGCAGGTAGACTCAAGAGATTAAGAAGGTGGAGTAGATTCAAGATGGGAGAGCGTAAGAGAAGATGGTTAAGTCAAGGATCGAGATAGAGGGAATTGAGCCAATTCTCTTCCTTGTAGCCTCTCGGGGTGACTCTTCTCTCTCTCTCTCAAGCTCTCTTTCAAGCTCTTCCTCACAATCTCTTGGAGGAGTATCCTCTTCTCTACCTCTCTCTCGCAGCCTCTCGGGGTCTCCTTATCCTTCTTATGCCTCTCCCATGCCTCATATTTATAGTGAATTGGAGAAGAGGGCTTGTGGTTGAGAAGTGGAGCTCTTTGTGGAGGGGGATCTTGGAAAGATCAGTGATCTGATGCTCAGATCATAAATCTGATGGTTCCATTGGCTCCGAAAGGGGGGTAAAACCCCAAGACACTTGGTTAGAAAGCTCTCAGTTCACTCCTTCTTCTTTTCTCTGTTCGAAGTGCTGTCTACTGCCTGTAAACTGCGATCGCGGCGCGCGCGATTTCGCCAGTCACTTTTCTTTGTTTTTCTTTTTATAAAATCTTCAAACTAACTAAAATATCACTTCTCTTTTCTTTTTAAATGACATCCAGTTCTAAAAATCTCCATATCTTTTTCTTTTAGGATAATATCTAAAGTATCTAAAATATACTAATTTTATCCAAATTCTAATGTTTTTGGACCTTCCAAACTATACACATGAACTTAATGATTAATATAACTCATAAGTCTCGTTCACGTTGTAATTTACGTGAAGGGTAGCTACGGTCTTTGCCAATTCGAGAAAAATATCGAATTTACGACTCTTGATTTTTCTAAATAAAATATTTTAAATTAAATAAAAATTATCAATAATTAATGTTAGTTAGTTTTTACCTTAGTTAGTCTTTAGTTAGTAATCTTACTAACTTATTAATTGACTAACTAACTTATGAACCTACCAACTAACTTTTATTGTGCGGAGATATTACAAAATCATTGCATGTGGTTGCATGGTGTTGTCATTTGGTGGGGTCAAGAGGGGGAAGATTGATATAAGGGACATGTTGGGTTACTAAGTTAGAGAAGCACTCAATTATGATTGGTGTGGTTCGTGGATGGATAGAGTAGGTGGGGGTGTGGTTGTAGTGGGGAAGGGCAAGAAGCAAGCCCACTCTAAAAATGAGCTTCTAGAGTGGGCTCTTTCTAACAACCCTCTATTTTCATTCCACAAATTCCATTTATTCCACCTTTTTCCATCACCACCACCATTATGGTTCCCACCACCCCCATCTCTCTCTCTCTCTCTCTCTCTCTCTCTCTCTCTCTCTCTCTCTCTCTCTCTCTCTCTCTCTCTCTCTCTCTCTCTCTCTCTCTCTCTCTCTCTCTCTCTCTCTCATCCGATCATCAATCTATGGTTGGTTGGACAATGTGTTTGTCACATGTATGCATGGGTGGAGTCTCACCACATAGCTCTCCTTCTCTTGGATTCTTTCTGATCTTGTTTGCCTTGGTGTCTTTCTAGCTCCTCCTTGGCCCCACCACCCTTAGTGTGCTTGTCTAGAGGCAGCAGTCAACTCCTTGCTAGGTGAGTCATATTCTCCTTCTTCTTCCTCTCCTATCTCCTCTTTTATAATGCTCTCAAGCAAACCAATATGCTTGATCAAATATCTCTTTGATACCTTGGTATAGAACCCATATACATCAAAAGTGTGTGTGTGTGTGTGTGTGTGTGTGTGTGTGTGTGTGTGTGTGTGTGTGTGTGTGTGTGTGTGTGTGTGTGTGTGTGTGTGTGTGTGTGTGTGTGTGTGTGTGTGTGTGTGTGTGTGTGTGTGTGTGTGTGTGTGTGTGTGTGTGTGTGTGTGTGTGTGTGTGTGTGTGTGTGTGTGTGTGTGCGTGTATTACAAGGATGCAAACGTATTTATACAAATTGCTCAAGATACTTCCCAAATACAAGAATTCACTAAATTAATAGAGAAGGAAATGTCACATGTTTACTTTTCTTGAAAAATGCCTTCCATTTGACTATCTGAGACATCATATTATTAGTCGTGATTTATACTTGAGCAAGCCAATGTTTGGAGAGGGTGAAGTACCGAGCATGGGTAGCCACAAGCAGCATAGTGATCTAACGTGAATGAGTCAAAGTTCCTAGCAATGCATAATAGCATGAATATTGTTGTATGGACTATAAGTGATATGCAAAGTATGCACCAGCTTGCATAGGTAATGGAATGATGATGTAGCATAAGATAATTATAAATTGACCTAGTTCAATTAAAAGAAGGCCATCAATCTCAAATGATATATATGTGTAGTCCTATAATATATTGCAATACTAGTTATAATTGTGCCAAAGCAACATAAGCCAACTTGTTATTCCACAAAGCATATTTGAACAAAGTCATATGCAAATATTTCCATATAGCAGTTTGTGTCTTTGGAGTGTGTATTGATGAGGAGCATGGTTGCTTGGGCAACAACCAAATCCTTCATAGCTATCGATCAGTTTTGCATAATTCTCTATATGCAAAGTCGAATAACCATTGGACCCAAAAGACTGTGTCCAACCCACAATCAGCACATGGACATGTAATCCTAGGGGTGGGAGTAGGTGTATTGATAAAATCTCAAAAATATGGGGGATATTATCCTCCTTTATTCCCTCTTATTCACATTCCTTTTTTAGGATAGACTATTTTCTAGGTGGGAGAATCCAATATTTGGTTCTATCAGGTCCATAAATGCATGGGTTGGATTATTCAACTATAATGATTAAAATGTGCTTAACTCCTAATCACCATGCTAAATCCATTATAAGGTGTCAACACATATGTAGTCTACCCTTAACGAGTTGGATGGAGGTTGGATGATATTAGTGTATGTATGCCCATGCAAGTGTAGGTATGCTTATGGTATGTCAATGATGGGTAAAACCACAAGAATAGCAACTCACTTCTACATTAAATGGTTAAAAAGATTACATGAACAAGCCTCAATAGCATGTAGTGTGAATGCTATGAAAAACTTGGTTTAAAAAGATGTTTTAATCAAGAAGTGTGAGTTCATCTCAAATTTTCAAAGCTAGATTAATGTTAGAGGATAAGGTGATCTAATATTGGAACATGTGTGTATTTTTGGCATGTAGGATCCTAGAGAGAGAGTACGAGAGAGAGAGAGAGAGAGAGAGAGAGAGAGAGAGAGAGAGAGAGAGAGAGTGTGTGTGTGTGTGTGTGTGTGTGTGTGTGTGTGTGTGTGCGTGTGGGGGGGCGCGAATAAGGGCAATGTAGTGGCATTTAGTGAATTAATACAATGATATGTGTGTGTGTACATATATATGTGCAAAAAGATAGATATTTAATTAAATAAATTAAGTGTTAACCTCATTAGGTCAACCAATAGGAAGTATATGTATGTGTGTATACGTGTTTTTGTGTGTGTACAATGCATGCATGTGTGTATAAGCATTAGCAAGGGGATGCTTAATTTATATTTCACTACTACATCATAATTAATATTAATTAAGTGGCATATCACAATAATTTGAAGGATAAGAATACATGTTTATATCATAACCTTAGTATCATGATGTACTATGAAGGAGGAATCTTAGGGGACTCAATGTGCTTTGTGTGATAACCTAAGTATGTGTCATTATAAGAAAAGGTTAATTAGAAATGTATAGCCACTTGGGAGTGAGTATGTCTATATGTACATGTGTGTGTGTGTGTGTGTGTGTGTGTGTGTGTGTGTGTGTGTGTGTGTGTGTGTGTGTGTGTGTGTGTGTGTGTGTGTGTGTGTGTGTGTGTGTGTGTGTGTGTGTGTGTGTGTGTGTGTGTGTGTGTGTGTGTGTGTGTGTGTGTGTGTGTGTGTGTGTGTGTGTGTGTGTGTGTGTGTGTGTGTGTGTGTGTGTGTGTGTGTGTGTGTGTGTGTGTGCGCGCGCATGCCACCCCACAAGGTGGGGAGTAGGGCCCACCAAGTGCCCCTACTCCCCACCAAGAAAGAATAAATAGTTTTATCATGACAAAAATGTGTTAAAATGTATAAGATATATTTGAATGGCTTGTGTCAATATAGATCCATGTGTTTGAATATTTGTATAGAGAATATGTTGAGAAATGTGCAATCACATCCACTATAGCCTCTTTGTAAGGAACAACAAGGCAATGAAACACATTGCAAATAAAGCCTTAGACTAGGTCATGTACGCATGGTTTATTAAAACCACAATTGGTAAATACCATGGTCACTTTCCATCTACCAATACCACCTACTATAATCCTATAAAAGGCACTCATCCCCACACTCATTTCATCTATCATTCTCATTCAATTGTACTTGCATTATGCTTGGATAGTATCAGTTGTTCTTCTTTGTCATTGCTTATGCCTCATTATGATTATCTATTTACTCATCAGTGATCCTCCTTAGCATGTATCTTCAATATTTTAAGATGATATCAGAGTGGGTTTCAAGTTAATGAATCATTAGGCCACTGATTGGGTCAATCCAGTTTGAATTTTTGGCTCGTTCGACTTTTCCATGAATCTCTCACTTAGCTCCATAGCCACCCACCTTCATTGGAGGGCTTGAATCTCTCAAATTAGGCCATTTCAGCTTCAAATTTCTTCTGGGAAACTCTTCCTTGACTCAAGACGCTCCTTCTTATCACTTTATAATGTGACATTGGTGGCTCTCCTCTCCAGCATTGCATGGTTTCCCAATCATTGTGCATGTTCGCGCCTACAACCCATTCGTGCAGCCTGTGCAGTCCATGCGTGCAACATTGCTAATGATTTCCATGGGCCTTTTGAAGCCTATTATCTAATCTACCTCCCCATCAAATCTCTTGCTATATAATCACCTATACATGCTATAATCAACAAAAAATCAGTTTCCTGTTTTAACCTTAATATGGAAGCCATAGCTCTTTCAACTTCAAGCTTCTATTTCACTTCATTTTTCTCCTCTGCCACTCAAGACACAATGTTACCACTCAAATATCATTGGATTTGGCATACATTCTCATAACAAATCATTGATGAGGGGAGATCTTGGTGATTTTTTCATCAAGATTGAAGCATAGTCAAGCATAATGTCTCTTGACACTAATCTAGTGACTCTTGTCACTGTGTCATCTGACACAATCAGCTTTGTCTTTGATTGAATCTGAGTTTTTGTACTACTCTAGCATCAAATGAAGGAGGAGAAGGCTCAAACTTACAAGATCTTGAAGACCTCAAATCTCCTTGAAGAATTCAAGTTCAAAGGAGGGCATACTAGTCACCTAGTATCTCTTGATACTAATCACCTAGTGCTTCTTGGCACTTTTGCTCAACTCTTCTGCTGCTAAAATCTAAAATTTTTGGAGCTAATTTGTTGTTGATCTTGCAGCCTCAACATGGGCAAGGACTCACCGATAGTTCAATTCAACGATGTTGGATTCCACACATGGCAAACTAGGATCAAACTGATCTTGATGAAGAAAGGCTTGTGATCAATCACAAGTGGTCAAGAGAAGAAACCAAGGGAAGCTGCACTTTCAATCATATGGGATAAAAATGATGATAAGGATCAAGCTATTATCAAGCTTGAACTTAATGATAGCTACATTCATCATGTTGATGATTGTGAAACCTCTCAAGCAACATGGAATCGATTAGAAACCCTGTTTGGAGCTCACTCAAAATCCTCCAAATATGGCTTACTGATTGAATTTTTTAGGTTTGACATGAAAAGTAGTACCTCACTTGCAAATCATTTGAATTATATGGAAATCTTGTTGACACAACTTGCAGGAATCAACTTGAAGATAGATGAAGACATTTGCATTGGAGTGCTTCTCAAGAGTCTTCCACATGAGTTTGATAATGTGTCTACCACATTAATCAACATGCCAAAGCCAAAGCTTGTGGATATCAAAGCCTCTCTCCTGGAAGAGGAAAAGAAGATCAAGAGCAAGGGAGAATAAGCATCCCAAGAGGAGACCAACAACTCCTCTATGTGAAAGGGAAGAAGAGCATAGTTTGTGACTTTTGTAACAAAACTGGGCATATTGAGAAATTTTGCCATGCTAAGAAAAGGCTCAAAGAGCATATCTTGCAATAGTCAAAGAAGATGAAGACAACAATGGAGAAGAAGAAGAAGAAGAAGAAGAAGAAGAAGAAGACACCCAAGAAAAAAAGGATAGGAGTCACCAATCCCTCTTTTGTAGCTCATTTTCTGATAGACTTTTTTAAGTTTTAAATGTGGACTTGCCTAATGTTCTTACCATAAGCTTCTATACTCCTCATGTAACCTTTTCACACTACAGCCTCTACACACTTAGTGAGGCCTTGTGATAGCCTCTGGCTTTGTACGTTTGGTTCTTTCCATGTCTACACTTAGCAAGGTTCTAATCATGACAACCTATGTATACTCATTGTCTTTCTTGGTTGTAATTGAGGAGGGGTGTTGAGAAATGTGCAATCACATCCACTATAGCCTCTTTGTAAGGAACAACAAGGCAAAGAAACACATTGCAAATAAAGCCTTAGACTGGGTCATGTATGCACGGTTTATTAAAACCACAGTTGGTGAATACCATGGTCACTTTCCACCTACCAATACCACCTACTGTAAGCCTATAAAAGGCACTCATCCCCACACTCATTTCACTTATCATTATCATTCAGTTGTACTTGCATTATGCTTGGATAATATCAATTGTTCTTCTTTGTCATTGCTTATGCCTCATTATGATTATCTATTTTCTCATCTCAGTGATCCTCCTTAGCATGTATCTTCAATATTTTAAGAGAATATACTTTTTAATTAAAGAGAGAAAGATGTACCTAATAGGAAAATTTTGTGCACTATTTTCTTGGATTAGTAAAACACCTCATAGGCCAATATGTGAATATGTCTGTAAAATATGAGCAAAAAATAGTGTGGTTAAATAAGAATGAAAATCCTAGATTTTTTATCATTTTTAAGAAAGTTCTAAAAAAATGGCATAATCATTTCTAAAGTCAATTTCAATTAGTGATACTAAGAAAATGTTATTGAACAAGTAATAACCCTTCAAATCATTAGGAACCACAAGATCCATAGCAACCACAAGTACCATTTGGTAAATGTGGGGCTAGATTTTAGAGTTGTCTCTATAAATATAATCATAATTCTCCCAATGGCATACGCCCAGAGGGCCTATAGCTTTTACAAAAACCGTTTGGTTAATGCAAAAACTAGATTGGAAGCTTCATGTGTTTATTTAATTTATTAATTTTTCAATAAAATTGTATGCTACTAGCCCAATTAAGGGTTAGTAGGGACAGCAAAAGTGCGTGTGTATTTGTATCATTATTCTCTTCAAAAATGAAACATATAGAATTATTGAAAAATTAATAAATTATTTGAAATTTACTACATATTTTTAAAAATATATATAAACTTTAAAATTCCAAAAAAAAACCTATATATTAAATAAGCAATACAGATATAGGTAAATGTTGAATTTTACCAAAATAAAATAGGTACATTACTACTTTTAATAAGTACATATTTTCAATTTTCTTTGAAAAATACAATAGAGGAAGGAAAGAAAGTTGCTTTTGTCCAAAAAAAAAAAAGATGACAGAGTCAAAAAGAAGTCCCTAGGAGTAGTCTTTCTAGGCCTGAGTGGATGAAGGGTCCAGTTGTTACTTGCATCCATAGTAAAGATGAAGGTAAGAACCTTGCCACCTAATGCGTATTGCAAGTATCAATGTGGGACCTAGTTGTCATCCTGGTAGCACATACAAAGACACTAGATGCACTAAACCCTAAGCATAAATATCAATTTATTCATGGATCCTCAATGCACTATGTAACCAAAAAAAGTAATGAGTGATATTGTAATCCAAAAAGAATGATACTTTCTAAGTCCTTTTTTGGATTATTCAACTTGTCATTGATATACAACTCATACATTCACATGCCCAGTTTTTATAAAAGTAAAGGACATATGTCTTAGTTTAGTATGAAGATTTAATACTTCAACCAGTAGACATGAATACATGGTGGCATTAAATTTAAGAAAGGAAAACAAGCACTAAGCTAGCTTACATAAGAAGAGAATAATGAAGTCTATGCAAAACATTAGGGTTAAGAAAAACTTCTTATCTTGAAAGCACCACAACTTAACCATTATGACTATCAACTAAATACTAGACATTATTGTCATGAGGCCTTTATCTCATGACTCATCCAAGAATGTTTCATGGCACTTAAAGTATCATTAACCATAATCCCTTGGACCTCATTAATCATAATGTACAAAGATATTCATATTACCATTCAAGTCAATACATTGCATGAAGTAAGCATACTATCATCTTGACTGATGAAAAACACCAACTTAAGATTTGTAGGTACTAAGAATGCTTGACAATATAAGCTTTTGATGTTCTACTTTCAAGTCCTTATAAGTGTCATTAGACCTTCATTTACAAGTGTGTTTTATAATCCATTCAAGAATTAGAGGTCCCAATACCTTGAATATAAATGAATCTGTGTTATACCTAGGAGGTAATGGTCAATAATTACCTTTGCTTTAATAAGACCTATGTTCAAAGGTGAGAGAGAGAGATAGGGAAAACTCCATATCCATGAGCCTTCAGGCTCTCATTGTGTTTTCTTCACTATGCAGAATAACACTAAACCACACAATACAATGTAAAGTAAACTAGACTGACTAGATTGACTAACTCTAGTCAAGTCACTGACTAACTACTAACCCGACTTATTTAATGTAGTCACATGGAGACAGCTATACATAGTAGCTGTCACAGATGTCAGTTACACACCAAGACAAACTGATCGGTGGATCTTGATTTCTAACACTCCCCCTCAAGCTCAAACCAAAAACTCAAACCATCTGCATCACTCCAAGTAGCTGTCTAAAGTGAATGAACTTATCTTTACCAAGTGATTTGGTAAAGATGTCTGCTAGTACCTGGTCTTCAGTCTTCACATGCTCCAAGTCAATCTGATCTGTTAAAACCATTTCCCTGATGAAATGGTAGTGAACCTCAATGTGTTTCGATCTTGCATGATAAACAAGATTACTTGCTAACATGACACTGCTTAAATTATCACAGTACAGCCTTACTTTGCTGTCCAAGTGTATTCCCAAGTCATTCAGCAACTTCTGTAATCACATAGCTTCACAGGCCGCTAAGGCCGCACCACGATACTCTGCTTCCGTACTGGATAGTGCAATTGTAGGCCGTTTCTTACTCTGCCAACTGATCATGCTACTACCCAATCCAAATGCATAGCCGTTGGTTGACCTCCTGTCATAAGTGCAACCAGCCTAGTCAACATCAGTATACCCCATCAAGTCAAGGGGTTTCCCATATGCATAAAACAGCCCATGATCTGGTACTCTTTACATGTCTTAGAATTCTCCTGACTGCATCCAAGTGTGGTTTGCGAGGCTTCTGCATGAACTGACTGATCAGCCCCACAACATAACTCAAGTCAGCAGGTCTAGTGATCGTGAGATAGATCAAGTTGCCTACTATCTGTCTGTACATGGTAACATTCTCAATATTTGTCCCAACATCAATCTGCAGGTTGACATTCTGCTCTAAAGGCGTATCCATAGGCTTGCAATCAGCCATACCATATTTCTGTAACATGTCCTGAGCATACTGCTTCTGTAGCAGCGATATGTCTTGAGGTGTAGAGACAACCTCAATCCCCAAAAAATATTTCAACTCTCCTAGGTCCTTGACCTTAAACTCAGCTTGTAAACATATCTTTACTTCAGCAATCCCGCTTTCATCATCTCCTGTAATGATTAAGTCATCAACATAAACAACTAGGAATACATAACCACGATCTGTCTTCTTCACAAACAAACTATGATCAGCATCACCCAATCAGAAACCATGTTGTTGCAAATAAGTGCTGATGTGAGCATTCCATGCTCTGGGTGCCTGTTTCAGCCCATTTAATGCCTTTTTCAGCCAGCATACATGTGCTGGAAATTCTGGATGCACATAGCCTTCAGGCTGTTCCATGTAAACTTCTTCCTGTAACTCTCCATTCAGAAAGGCATTCTTTATGTCCATCTGCCATAGTTTCCAGCCTCTAGTTGTTGCCAAAGCAATCACGGTTCTAACTGTAGCCATCTTTGCTACAGGGCTGAAAGTCTCCTCATAATCAAGACCATACTGCTGCGCATACCCTTTTGCAACTAGCCTGGCCTTGTATCTTTCTAATGATCCATCTAATTTACATTTTACCTTATACACCCACTTGCAGCCAATAGGTGTTTTGCCCTCAGGCAACTGTACCAAATCCCATGTGCTATTTTCAACCAAAGCTGAATATTCCTCATCCATAGTAGCACGCCAATCCTCATCTGCAAATAGCCTCACCAAACTTACTTGGTTCTCTAAAACTTGTTACTTTCGTCATATAAGCATAATGACGGGCTGAATATCCAGTGTAAGTGTATCTATCAACAAGTCGTCTGACCCTCTCTGATCTCCTGAGCTATGGCTCACTATGAGCTTGCCTCTCATGAGGCGGCACATAATGACTCTGCCTAGCACCTGGCGTCATAACAGATGGAATCCCCAATTCACTGTCTAAGCTGTCACTACTAGATGACTCATAACCTGCAATGAGTGGACCTGTTACATCTTCAAAATCCTTTTCTTTTCCCTTATCTGTTCTCCCCCTCACTGACATATCCGTATCAGTGGATGCAGTAGTGTGACTACACAATCGTCCTGTCCAAGGACTCACTGTAGATGATACATCACCTGTTGGACCACTCATGGAAGTACTCTCTGCAGGAGTATTTTCAGCACGACTCATACTGGGTGAGCCATCAGTAGGCACTGCAACAGGATTCCCATACCAGGATGCTAACTCATCAAATACCACATCTCTGCTTATGAGTGTCTCATGCGTAGAAGGTACATAACACTTATAAGGGTTCCGTTCCTGTGCATATCCCACAAACACACTCTTCACTGCCTTAGGATCCAATTTCTTCCTCTTTTCATCTGGTATATGCACATATGCAATGCTTCCAAATACCTTCAAGTGTGAAATATCATGTTTATGACCATACAGCCTCTCATATGGAGTGACATCATGAATCCCTGCTGTAGGGGCTCGATTCAATACATAGACAGCAGTCATCACTGCTTCAGTCCAATAACCATTTGGCAGACATTTCTCATTCAACATAGCTCTAGCTGATTCCATCAGGACCCTGTTTTTCCTCTCTGCAACACCGTTTTGTTGCGGTGTATAGCTGCAAGTAAGCTGTCTTCTGATCCCATATTTAGCAAGATACCTGTCAAAGTAATTAGAGACATATTCACCTCCTCCATCTGATCTGAAACAGGATATGTAGCAGCCCAACTCATTTTCTGCATGCTTCTTGAAGTCTTTGAATGCATCAAACGCATCATCTTTATGCTTCAAAACATAAAGCCAAGTGTACTTGCTGAAATCATCAATAAATGAGACATAATACCGTGCACCTCCAAACGAAAGATTATGTGAAGGACCCCAGACATCAAAGTGCACCAACTGTAAAGGCCTACTGATGTTTTTTACATGTCTCATGAAAGGAAACCGTGCTTGCTTCCCAAACTGACATGCAAGGCATACATGACCAAAGTCATTATACTTGAATTTAGGTAATCCAAGTACTACTTCCTTCTGCTGCATAGATTTCAGCTTTTGTACATTGACATGTCCAATCTGCTTGTGCCAAATCTCTACATCCCAAATGGCACTCTCATCATGAGCAAACATGGCTGCCTTAAGTCCCGGAATGGTCGCATCCAATGTAAACATCCTGCCATCCCTTCTGCCCTTGGCAATTAACTTGCAGCCATTTCCATACTCCTCAATGAAACATCCATCTTTGTTAAAATCTCACTTGCAGATTCAGTTCTGCCATTTGACCCATAGACAAAAGATTCTTTGTTATGGTCGGTACATGTAATACATCATGCAAGCCTTTCTTCTTGCCATCAGGCATCATGAGAGGAACAATCCCTTTATGCTTTATGTCATGTTGGGTGTCATCCCCAGTACATACATGACCATGTGTACCTGCAACCATCTCATCAAACCACTCTCCATGCGATGTCATGTGGTTTGACGCTCTAGAGTCAATGTACCATTTATCATCTCTATTATGTCTCGATGCATTTTTGGATACATGTTGCATGGCAAAGAGTCTATCAACTTGCTCATCATGAGCACCACTGGAAGATGCATAGTGCCCATGTTATCTGCCCTTTGCCTTCATATCTCCCTGCTTCTTGTAGCAATCCTTTGCAATGTGCCCATACCTGCCACAATAATGGCAATCCTTGTCCCTGTTGGACTGATCAGATGACTGCCATGAACCACATCCACCACCTCTACCTCGGGGTGATCTCCCCCTACCTCTAAACCCACTAGATCCACGCTGGCCTTGTGTATTTGCACCATGCCAATTACCCTGCTGCTGCTGCTGTCCATAAGCATTACGAGTGTCACCACAACCTCAAAATGAACCACGACCTCTAAATCCTATGCCATGCTAGCTAGAGTATAACACAGTGTCTCTACTCTGAGATACACTGGAACCTGTATTCAAACCAAGTTTGACCTCCTCATGCAGCAACAAAGCAACTAGCTCTTCCCAGGTAGGGGGCTCTTCTCTAACATAAATGGATGTGTCAAAAGCTTTGTACTCTTTCCCTAATCCATTCAAGGCAATAGCAATCATATCATCTTCTGATACACTTGAGCCAATGGTAGCAAGTTGATCAGCTATGGTCTTAATCTCCATGGTATACACCTGGATGCTCCTGCCATTCCTAGACATGTTGTTGAACTGCTGTTTCAACTGGATCTTTTGTGCATGTGTCATGGTTCCATAATTTTTCATCAGTATGTCCCAAGCATCCTTCGGAGTCTCACATCCAGTGATTTGAATTACCATAGCATCAAATATACATAGAGAAAACCAATGCAGCACCTTGCATGCTCTCTCATTCCATAGCCTATGAGCTCTTTTCTGTTCATTAGTTGGATTCGTTGCAGGCAACTCTCCTGTACATAGATCCCAATAACCCCTGCCAACTAGAAAGTTCTTCATTCTGAATTTCCATAATGCAAAGTTCTTGTTGTCTAACTTCTCTCCAACTATCTGAGTGATATTATCAGTCCCATGTCCATTAGCCATGATGCAATAGACTGTCTGTTAGATGTTTAACTACCTGCAAAAGCCTTCCAGTTGACTGTCTGAGCCATCATATTATTAGTCGTCGTTTCTGCTCAAGTAGGCCGATGTTTGGAGAGGGTGAAGTACTAAACATGGGTAGCCATAGGTAGCATAGTGATCTAACGTGAATGAACCGAAGATTCTTGCAGTGCATAATCGAGTGAATATTGTCGTATGCACTACGAGTGCTATACAAACTATCCACTGGCTTGCATAAGTCATGGAATGATGATGCACTAGAAGATAATTATAAATCCACCTAGTACGATTAAAAGAAGGCCATCAATATCGAATGATGCGTGCATGTGTGTGTGTGTGTGTGTGTGTGTGTGTGTGTGTGTGTGTGTGTGTGTGTGTGTGTGTGTGTGTGTGTGTGTGTGTGTGTGTGTGCGTGCGTGCGTGCGTGCGTGCGTGCGTGCGTGCGTGCGTGCGTGCGTGCGTGCGTGCGTGCGTGCGTGCGTGCGTGCGTGCGTGCGTGTTATAACGAGGAAAAAATAAGCTATGAAGAGAAAAAAACAACTCAATATTATTTTAATAATCAATAGCTTAAATTAGGTTGCACCCATTACTCATAAGGTTGTATCGAGTAGATTCATTCAATAATTAAGAGTCAAGGATAGATTATGATGTGTCTAGAGCAAATATGTTCATTCCAAAGACATTGTAAAGGCTGGAAAATTCTTAGTTGCCCC
>NC_141160.1:88690848-88758348 GCF_053477565.2 Lygodium microphyllum
CAGCTTTCTAGCACTTAGCCATGAAGATCACATCATAAGCTATCATAACTAAGAGCGGACTAGTCACCACACTTGGTTCAAAGAGAGTGAGAGATGAGGGGAAGTCAAGCTTGACCCTTATTTCCATAAGGCATAATCTTAACTTTAGTCTCCTAAAATGTCACATTGTTAGATTCTAAGACATGGACCCTTTAGTGTTTACCTCTATTCCTATTTTCAATATTTTGGAAAGCACCCATCTAATTGGGTCCACTTATCCATCGAACAACATCAGCATGCCATTCACTTTCCATGCACACATAATTAGTTCTATCACATTGTTAAATATATAAAATCAACTTTCTTAATTATTCCTTAAACATTGTTCATTGAATGCCATTAATCACATCTACAAAAATAGTTAAAAAAATCCTTTTAAAATAGTGGATACATGAACCTTTTAAAGAACGTGCTCTCTTCTTCAGAGCAATACCTAGCCCGTAATTTTTGGGCTCCCAATGCTCACTGCATTGTACACAGTTTTAGTTTCTTTTATATTTACTCATCATCTCTAGCCTTATATCTGAGACTTAGCACCATTGGGTACCACCATTGGTGTTTTTGACCCCATCCTAGATCCCTTCCTCACCCTATATGCACTCTTTCTCTCAAGGTCTCTTCAATGCACCAACCCCATGCACTTGCCCATTGAAGATTCTTTTCCTATCTTAGGACTAGTTCGAGTATTATTAGCAAAGCTCCACTAGTTCTCAACTACCTTAAGAGATGAATCTTCCTCACACGTTTGACCTCTTGTCTATGTCATGGTCGACACTCTAGATAGATATAAATCCATTGGGTGTAAGTTGTGATGAAAAGACATTGGGGAGAGTACATGCCAGCCATGGTGCTGCCTCTTGCAATGAATCTATACTACATCATCACATAAATCATACTGTTGTCTCTTGTGGTGAATCTACAGTACATCTTCATATCCTATATGCTTGACTTTTGGTATACATTGTTTCAAACACATCCAAAATTAGCCACATTCATCTATAACCAGGGTTGGCTTTAACTAGGCCAAAACATCTTTATCAGCCACATTCATCCATAACCAAAAAATGGACTTAACTAGGCAAAAATATATTTATGAAGTAGTAATTCCACCATTAGTCTTCATTTTGGCTAATACAGTTCCATTGGATAATCAATCCATATTAATCAATCGATAACCACAACCAATAACCAACCAATCCTACTCAAGCATATTTTTATTATTTACTAAAAAAGGAGATCTATACTTTGATATGACCATACTTTTCTAATCCAAGAGATCATATGGAATCAAGTAGAAATTCGACTATTTAGCTTTTTTGATAATTTATCCATGCACCACTAGCTAGAGTTACATGCCTTTACCAACATGTGCATTTTATAAGGTGTAAATCATCCTAATTTTTTCTTTGTTCCACCTAGAGTGTGGTTTAGTTAATATTTGTAGGATCTTTAGGCCTCATAAATTTTAATAATTGGATTGGTATAACCATGTAGTTTTCTATGAGATGAAATTAAGAAAATGATAGAAATTTAGGATTTGTATATGTGTGCAACATATGTCTTATACAATTTCTAACACCTAGATTCATGATGTGTATGTGTGTGTGACTTTTTTGATATTTTTTCTTCTTTTTGAATAACTGTAAAATACTTGATTTTGTATGCTAGGAGTGATAGTATCATTGACCACCATTTTCACCTGCTTTGAGGGTCACTGAAGATGAACTTGCCATGTTGAAATGTCTTACCTCATTAGGCATGCTAAAATTTATGCAAGGGGCATGGTGGATGGATAAAAGAAAGAGGATAGGACAAGGCAAAAAAGGTATTGACTTAGGGGAAGTATTTTGAGAATTTTAGTCTTTGCCTTCTCTCTTACTCTCAACACTCGTATTTTTTTTCTTCTCTCTATTAGCCATCATCTTGCTATACCTTGCCTCTCTTTCTTTTTCTCTTTTGTGTGTGTGTGTGTGTGTGTGTGTGTGTGTGTGTGTGTGTGTGTGTGTGTGTGTGTGTGTGTGTGTGTGTGTGTGTGTGTGTGTGTGTGTGTGTGTGTGTGTGTGTGTGTGTGTGTGTGTGTGTGTGTGTGTGTGTGTGTGTGTGTGTGTGTGTGTGTGTGTGTGTGTGTGTGTGTGTGTGTGCCACTCTCACTAGCACTGATGGCTCATCTCAATATGGCATTGCTCTTTGCTTACCATGCTCTCTTCTTTTCCCCTTGGCCTCTATTTATAGGAGAGGTAGAGGGGGAAAGGAGAGGGGAGATGCTATTGATGTCGTTGGCATAATTGAGGTGTCACAAGGTGGCACAAGGAGAGGGATATTTTTTTTAAATCATGGAGAATATCCACTTATCAAGTGGTGGCATAAAGAAGGAAAGTTCTTTTTGGGAGAAGTCCATGTGTCGTTCTCATGTAAAGTTTGAATTGGATTTGAACTCTTCCCTCTTAATGAAGAGTTTTGGTTAAACTTAAACTATTCTTTTCTTTACTAATTCATTGATTTTTCTTCTTTTCTCCCCCTATCCTCAAAATGATATCATAGCTACATATTATCTTCCTAAACTTAGGATTCCACAAGGGATAGCCCATTTCTCTCTTGACTCTCCATATCCAAGAAAGATACACTTCTTGGACTTCAGATCAAGCTTACTTTGCTTGTCCCTAGGTACATGTGTAAATGCTTCACATCAAAGGATACATAAGGAATCATCGATAGCCCTCTTTCCAAACCACAACTCTTTTGAAATTCTACCATTTAATGGTTTACTAGGAGACCTATTGATCAAACGCACCGTCCTCTTTATAGCATCAATCAAAACCCATTAGTGAGACCAATGTTGCATGGCATAATATGGACCCTTTCCTAAATGGTCATCTTCCAATCCACACAAATTTGAGTAGGATTTTTAGAAGCTATCAACTCTCTTTTAATACTATGGTTGGCATAAAAATTCAGAATGGCATGATCAATGTATTCACTACCATTATTAGTTCTTAAGTACTTAAGCCTTTTGCTTAACTAAATCTCTACGAATGTGAAGAACTTTTGAAATGCATCTAGCATATCTCTCTTCTTACAAAGATAGCAAGTCCAAACCTTCCTATTGACATAATCCATAAAAGTGACAAAATATAAAGCTCCACCCAATAAGACCATGGACATTAGGCCACACAAATCACTATGAACCAAATCTAAGCAATTCGATCTTCTAGTAGAATGCTCACAAAAACCAAGAGCAAAGAAGTTTAGACATGGAAGATAATTCAAATAGCATAAAAGATAATTCAAATAGCATAAAGCTTTTATTCCAATAACTAGCATGTGTCTCAAATCATGACATATAAAGAAACTGATGATTTTTCGATGATGACTAGCATATGGTATTTGATCCCAAAAACATGCAAAGGATACGAAGTATCAAATTAACAGCTTTTGGCAACAACAAGAGATGCTATGCAAATTTTTCATACTTGATCTCTAAAGATAACCCTATAATCACAATCATCAAGCAGTCTAGTAGTAATCAAACCCTTGGTCAAGTATGAAACATGCTACACATTCCACAAGACAAAAAAGGATCCATTACATGGTGAAAAATGTATATTCCCAATATCAACAATGCCATATGTATAGTTATTGCCAAGACGGACACATGCTCATCTGCCAGCATCATAAATATTAAACCACTCACTCTCTATGAAGAGTAACATGGAATGATGCTCAAGAATCCAAAAGCTAATTTTATGACACGACATTATCCATCGCAACCAAGAATGCATCACTAAAAGAGGATACATACTTTTAAGATCACCATCATTATTGCTACATGTATTAATCTTCTCTATCTTTGCCCTTACTCTTCTCTTCCTTTTTTCTCTTATCTTCATTTTGATTTTGGTCCTTTTGTTTGTTCTTTCCCTTAGAGCAATCTTTCTTTATATTTGCTTTCTTGTTACAAAAGAAGCATTCTACATCATTCTTGCTCCTTGATTTGCCTCTTTTATAAGAGTTTCCCTTAGTATTTAACCTTCCTCTCATAATGAGTGCACTAGAGCTCTTTGACCATGCAACCTTCTTTTTATTTACCTCCTCAATGAACAAACTACTCTAAACTTTAGCACTTGTAAGACCACTTGTAGATGCAAAGTTATCAATGGTTGTTCTAAAAGTGTCCCGTCTCTTAAGCAAAGTGATTAACAAGAATGTAGCTTTAACTAAATCATGAAAAATGATACTCTACAATGTCAACTAGTTGAAATGGTATTGAAATCATTAAGATGGTTAGACAGAAGTCTCCTAGTCTACCGTAGATACTATAAATAGTCTTTCCAAGTCTCACTTTCAAACAAGGGGTTAAGATTTAGCCACATTGTCAAATCCTAGTGTACCCTAGATACTATAAATGTAGTCTCTCCAAGTCCCATTTCAAACAAGGGGTTAAGTTTTGGCCACATGGTATAATCTTTACCCCTTATTTGAAAGTGAAACTTGGAAGATTTCCAAATTCTCTAATACGCTGCTTTTGCTACAAGTCCTCCTTATGCTAGTGGCATGTGGACCACCTTCTTGCCTATGCCTTCCTTGCAATGGAATCCTTAGTTAATGAACATGCTCTTCCCATTGTTGTGATTATATTGTCCAATAATCTCACAAATTGATTATAAGTTTCCTTGGAAATAAGGATTTAATGTACATAGGTTTAGATCTTGAATACTTCTATTTATCATCAAATTTTTTGGGTGCTCTCATGGGTGTTGCTTGGGGGGCTAAGGAGGGATGGTTCTTTCATGTCCATTGTGTTAGCCATAGCCTTCCCTTCCTTGCTCATTGACACTCTGTAGAAAGCTGGTTGCATTGTACTACTTTGTTTACCTATACAACGTACACATGACAGTTGCACCCGAATTGTGTGGCTTTAATTTAATGGTTTTCCATGTGATCCAAATCCATCTGCCCTAATCGATACATGGCTTGTTACATGTGGTTAAAGTAATTATGTCTACATTGTAATGTGTGTAGGTTTTATGATCTTAACATTTGAGTACTAGTCTAATATTCATTTCTACCATTAGTTTAAACACACTTACAATATATAAAATCTTGCTAAAAGAGGGGTGTACTTATTGCTATATAATTTACTTGTTCTCCTTAAAGAAAGTTAGAGCTCCTTAATCTTGTATAGCCAATGGCCATAAAGTTGAAATGGCCCCCCACTTACACCATCTTTGGCTCGTATGTAAGAGACTTGGTACATTTTCCTATGTGTCTACTGACCTATATGCTTGGAAGGAGGGATTTATTCTCTTTGAAAGAAGAGTTCAACTTGTCATTGGACTCTAATTTGGGACTTGGAATTTGGAAATGCTTGTGGAGCTTTTACTATATCATAAACATATTTGTCTAGTGATGACACATGTTGGGCATCATGTGTGCAGTGCTTCTTGCTTAGGGACCAACATGTGTGCAGTGCTTCTTGCTTAGAGATCCAGCACTGGCAATTGAAGGTGTCAGCTGAGACACCTTGCAACTTGCAAGGGGATGTGATTCTTTAGGACCCTACTAGTAACTACCACTGGTTGCGCCAAGGCTTGGGTTGCATGCAGCCTACGAATCGCGAGCGATGAGGTAACAGGTTGCGAAGGCAAGCACGTGGGCTAATAGCCAGCACACATGATGTACGCGTGAGTGGAGGTCGTGCCTTGCCACATTGGATTTAACCCAACGGAAACCTGACGTCGCGCACATGAGGCAAAAAGTTGGAGTTTTTTTTTCCCCCTTTATTTATCTTTGCGTCCTCTCTCTGACTCTCGCGGCCTCCAGCCTGCGCAGGCCCTTCTTCGCCCTATGCCTTCTCCTGCCAATATCCTTCTGCGCCTTCTCCCTGCGAGCAGAAGGCGTAGCCCCTTCTTAGCCTTGCACTGGTAGCAACCATCAACAACAGCAAGAGCAACATTGTCACCCTCGTCTCCTCGTAGATGAGGCCGCTAAACATACACCATACCCTCTTCCTCCTCCAATAGCTGACACTCCTTTGCACAATGCACCCTCTTCCTTTGTACCTACTTCTAGAGATACTACTACTATAAGAAGATGTCGCACCATCAACAGCTCTCCTTGTCTCATTCTACATAATATTGATACTCATTTTGTAGTCCACACCTCTTTTGCTCGATACATTTTTGTCATCCATTTGTATTCGGGATTGGTGGGTTTTTCCAAGGCAGCACACATTTTGGCAACATGTACAACAATCAATTTGGGTGCATGAAATTGATGTCCGAGATGACCTTTATCCAAGAAGATATAGGGTCTCTTACAGGGGATTCCACATGCTCCTTCAACAGCTTGCACCCTTTTGGCCACGTCCTGAGCTGGGAAGATCATGTGTTCGTGATCCAATACAACCCGAGAAGGCACTCAGTTGTACATTGCTTCGTCTTGCACACAACGAGTCTACCCATCACATCGCTGATACCTTCAGAGTGGGTGAGTCTACAGTAAGAAAATATTGCCATATGATTGTTCAAATATTGGCTTTTCAACTACGACCAAGGTACATCGGTGTTCCAGAAGGCCAACGCCTAAGGAGTATTATCTCAGACTTTCAAGCATTGACAATGTTTCCAAATGTGTGCGGGGCTATTGATGGGTCTCACATATAGCTCGCCAGGAAGCCAAATCATGAGGACATACCTGCTCAATACTGGTGTAGACTTCACTTCCACTCGGTCCTCCTACAAGGCGTTTGTGATGCTAGAAATCAACTATGGGACGTTTGTGTCATGGCTCATTGGAAGGCTTCATCCCTTTACAAAAAAATGCGAGGAAAGGAGATCCTCCAAGAACCAGTATTGTAGCTTCACAATGTTCGTGTCTTGCCATATCTCTTAGCTGATGGAGGCTATGGAGCTTGTAGTCATCTAATTAATCCTTTCAGAGAAACTCACCCTCCAGCGTCCGGCAACTGGAAGTTATTTAACAAGCATCTTTCTAGAGGTAGGGTTCTCATTGAGAATGTTTTTGGCATGCTAAAAAATAGATGGCATATCTTACGCGACATCAATGTAGACCTTCATCGAGTACCCATGTATATTGTTGCTTGTTGTGTTCTACACAATTTCTTGATGGAAACAAACAATGAGGAGCTCAGGGAGGATGACATTGATCCTCACCCTAATGACCAACCCACACCTCGCATGGAGAGATCCAAGTGTGAGGAAGGTCAAGCTCTTTGGCAAGCTATATTTGATGAGTGGACCTTGCATATGCAAGTCACTCAATGATTGTCATTTGACCCATTGTGGCTACTTGAATGTTAACACTTCATGTTCTTCAAAGCACACATTGGGATTATGGCTACCTGAATGTTAACACTTCATGTTCTTTGTACCTCTTACAAAACATCTACTCAAATGGAGGTGGAACATAGTTGTCAAACCCAAACATACATGGCAACACATCTCTATTGAGATGGAGGTGGAGTATTTTTCATGCCAGCCAAAAGTTGAGCAATTTGCAAATTCATAGCCAAGCGTTTCTCCTCAAGTTCCAAACGTTTGAGCTCTATCTCCTTGAAAGCATTGGCAAAGGTACTACACCCACGCTCTATGGATGCACCCACTCCATCCAAACATATTGACTTTCTTTTCTTGTTCCTTTGACCTCAAATTGCTCCAATTGATGGACTTGCATTGACTTCATTTGAAAGTGGTTCCCCATTTTTGTTTGGGGTGTTGCCGACATCATCATCTGTTGTGTCTGTTGTAGGGTTTGATTGAGGCCCTTCACCTTGCCCCATGTTCACATCCTCATCATCAGCGAAGGATATTGTGTCTCCACCAACGAACCCAACACCTGTAAAACCTCCTTGAAGGCCGTTGACTTTCGGTGTAGTGCCCAACAAATCACTCATATGGGAGTAGAACTCCCATCTAGATGGTTCTGCCCTTGTGGTGGACTCTTTTGACCTCTCCCGCATGTATGCTTTCTTCATATTATCCCACTTATTTCTACATTGTGTATCAGTAAACTCAGTGCCACACCTAGCATTAACATCCCGAGCAATTTCACCCCAATGTTTTGCCTTAAAATTTCCACGATTCATGGAAATCCATTTATCCTCATAAAAGTCAAGCAAAGTTGAAATTTGGCTAGATGACCAAATTTCCGACTTCTTCTTGGGTGGCACCACTGCATCTGATATGGAGCTTCCTACATTGTTGCTAGTAGTTGTATTGCTCATAGGCACACTTGAAGAGGACCTTCAATTGGCAAGGGCCACTAGAACCGCAAGAGATTGCTCTAATACTAACTGATCAACATCGTGATGAGACAAGGGAGGTGCAAGCTGAGAGCTTGGAACTCTCTCATCAATCTCTTGAGAAAAGGTACCAAGGTTGCCATTGAGGGAAGGGGTTTGGCTATATTGAGAGAAATTGGCACGGCCTTGCACACCCAAGGCATGTAAAAGTCCTGGAACAATGGAGGGGGAGGGGTTGAAAAACTGAGATTGAGCAAAGAAACGCATGGTTTGAGGGGTCATTACGTCTTGACCTTGCTCAAATATTTGGCGACTAGAACTTCCAACAACATGGGGTTGGAAAGCACTAAATGCACTTGCAAATTGATGGCCTTGATTGCTACCATCCATTGTAAAAGAAACCTACACAACACAAGGACTTGCATTTTGTAAATTCATTGGCTTGAATGAAGGCAATGAGATTTAATGAGGCTATTTGCACCCAAAACTAATTCAATGCGATATAATTCAAGGACCATAAGATTTCCCAAGAAACATAGGCACTTAATAGGAGCATAAATTTGATGAGATGAAATGATACAACAACATAAACCTCTTGGAAAGAGTATTACCAATTTAAACAAAGCATGTATATGCAACAAAATAAACTTTTTAGTATGGACAATACATTAGGATAGAAAAGTAAATAATATAACAACATATACCTATCATAAAGAGTATTACAACATAACCAAATAAACCATCTTGGCATGAACAATAGAAAAGGATAGAAATCAGAATCATATAACACCTATTAGAAAGAGTATTACAACATAACAAAATCAACCATTTTGGCATGAACAATACAACAGGATAGAAATCAGAATCATATAACACCTATCAGAAAGACTATTACAACATAACAAAATCTACCATTTTGGCATGAACAAAACAAAAGGATAGAAATTAGGATCATAACAACATAAACATATTTCACTAAAAGTTTATATGCATGAGCAATACACTAAGATAGAAAAGCAAAACATATAACAATATAAACCTATCAGAAAGAGTATTACAACATAACAAAATAAACCTTTTTGCATGAACAATGCATTAGGATAGAAACCAGAATCATATACCAACATAAACAACAGAAAGAGTATTACAACATAACAAAATAAACCTCTTTGCATGAACAATGCATTAGGACAGGAACCAAAATCATATACCAACAATGCATTAGGATAGAAACCAGAATCATATGCCAGAGATCAACATGCAAGCCAATTAACAGCTTCGATTGCCAATGGCTTCCAATGCCCATGCAGGGCTGGTCCTCTGATCAGTAGATCCTCTAGCCATAATTGGCATGCAAACAACCTTTATGCCTATGCATCAGAGAGATAGAGAGACCTTTTGGGTGAATTCTCAGCAGCAAGAAGAGGCCTTTCAATCCTTTGTTCTTTGTGTGCTTCCTTCAAGAAGTGATCTGCACCAAAAATAGAAGAACAATGAGGCACACAAAAGATGGCAGCAAAATTGTTAGTTTATAATCATTTTCATGGCACCCAAATTCTCATAATAGAAAACATTAAGTGCACAAACGTTGATGCCTTCAAATTCCTTTTGATCTCACCTTACCTAAAATCACAGCACATCAAATATCATGCACACAGGAACGATGACATGCACAAAAAGTATCGAGCACAAACTCACAATGGGCATGCCACAAAAGTACTATCATCAAAGGACAAGACATAAACCAATGAATAGCAACGATTTTTGCAGGAAAAGGCAAAGGACGGAGACGACGAGCCAATCATCATAGCAGTTGCCAGTGATTCACACAAAAACATCACTTCAGTATTCTACCAATGTACCATCTAGCATCGAAGTCTGGGAGTACACGACAACAGGAGGAGGAGCTGTCAGACGATTTTATGGTGCACACAATTCATGGCTGCAGGCGGGAAGAAGTCGAGGAGCGGGAAAAGGAAATTTTCACTTTCCACTTACATGTCACCACGTGGCAGGAAGGCTACGAAACTCGAGCTAAACAACCAATTTGTCGTTCGTTCACAAAACCTAACTCATTTGCAGCCACGTCATCTTACTCTTCACTCGTTAAGGAAAAGTAACCTCGTGTGGGCGGTATATAAGGCTTCCCTTTCTTAACAAACGCCGTAAGTATTTCAGTGATGTGAGTCAAAAGCGGCCACCAACGGCATTTTACAACGTTAAGGTGAACCGTTTTAGAGATCGGTCTGCATGATGCAACACGGCAGCACCAGGACCAGATGGGAGGCAGGCCGAAAGCAACCTTTGCTTACTTTATTGCACAGAATCCTTATCGTTTTCATCAGTTCTAGCCTCTAGGAACACAGACGCAAGTGTGAGCCTGTGAGCTGGGGCGCATCTTATTAAAGCATTGCATGAGAGTCCCCCCCCTTCTCTCTCAGCAGGGCAGCGTACTCAGAGTACCAGCTCAATCAGTCAATCTCAGACTTCAGTCAGATAATTGATGAAGTATAGCTGATCTTCTGAGTTGATAAGCTGGTTGATTAAGGCGCTTATCATGGTGCTAATCCGATTACTATTGTTATCATTAGCTTGCTTAGTGTTAGTATCAGATGACGATGGAGTAGCCTTCGCCCAGCTCCCGGGCTCCTGGGAGGTTCTGCTGGAGAATGCCGGGATCTCGTCCATGCACACCGCCGTCACTCACTACAGCAACGTCGTTCTGCTGGATCGGACCGACATCGGGGCCTCCCAGATCCGGCTTCCCGACCGGAAGTGCCGGACGGACCCCAACGATCGCGCCCTCCGTCACGACTGCAGCGCCCACTCCGTCGTCTTCGATCCGGCCTCCCGCTCCGTCCGCCCGCTCATGATCCTCACCGACACGTGGTGCTCCTCCGGCCAGTTCCTGCCGGACGGTACCCTCCTCCAGACGGGCGGCGACTTCGACGGCTACTCGACCGTCCGCCAGTTCGCGCCCTGCCCGACGGGCGGCGGCTGCGACTGGCAGGAGCTTACACGTGTCCGGCTGGCGGCCGGCCGCTGGTACGCCACCAACCAGCTGCTGCCGGACGGCCGCATGATCGTCGTCGGCGGCCGGGGGCAATTCACGGCAGAGTTCATTCCGGCGAGCCCGGATGGGCCCCTCGACCTGCCGTTCCTGCGGGAGACCCTCGACGCGCAGATGGACAACCTCTATCCCTTCGTGCACCTGCTACCGGACGGCAATCTCTTCATCTTCGCCAACGTCGACTCCATCCTGTACGATTACACGACGGGGCGCGCCGTCCGTCGGTATCCGTCGCTCCCCGGCAACCCGCGCAACTACCCGTCCGGTGGCTCCTCCGTCATGCTCGCGTTAACCGCCGACGACGGCTTCCGGAAGGCGGAGATCGTCGTCTGCGGCGGTGCGGTGTACGGCGCGTTCCTGCGGGCGGAGACGGAAGCGCCGGCCGGCGGCGGCTGCGGGCGCCTGACGGCGACGGACCTGGCGCCGGAGTGGGAGACGGAGGAGATGCCGTTCCCGCGGCTGATGGGGGACATGGTGATGCTGCCGACAGGGGACGCTGTCATAATTAACGGTGCGGAGACGGGGGCGCAGGGGTTCGGGATGGCGGGGAATCCATGCCTGTATCCGGTACTATACCAGCCGGCGGCGGCGGCGGGTTTACGGTTCATGACCCTGGCGCCGACGGAGACGCCGCGGATGTACCATTCGACGGCGAATCTGCTGCCAGACGGCAGAATCCTGGTGGCCGGATCGAATCCGCACTACTACTACAACTTCAGCGGACCGTTCCCGACAGAGCTGAAGCTGGAGGCCTTCTCGCCGGAGTATCTGAGCCCGGGCCTGGCAAGCCTCCGGCCGTCCGTCCTGGGGTCGCCGGACATCCTACTCTACGGCAGCCCCTTCGACGTACATTTCTCCGTCGAGCTTCCCGTTACCGGAATCGTGGAGGTCAACCTCCTCAGCGCCCCCTTCGCCACCCACTCCTTCTCCCAGGGCCAGCGGCTCATCAAGCTCCACGTGGCCTCCGCCCAGCCGTCCGATAAGGCCACCTACACCACCACTGCCTCTGCCCCCCCTTCCCCCCTTGTGGCCCCACCTAGCTACTACATGCTCTTTCTTGTTAACCAAGGTGTCCCTAGCCAAGCTGTCTGGGTGCAACTCATGTCAGCTTGATGCACGCATCCACATACAACACACATCTGTGCACGCTTTGCTGGCGCGCACGTGTATAATGTGTGTATAGTCTTGCCTCCCACATTTTTGTATCCATAAACACACTCAATTCCTCATCATCTCAATTCTGTAACCCGCTTCCTTTTCTCAATTCTATAACTCTCTTCTTTCACAAACCTTTGGAAACCCCTTATCATCTTTCGATGCCACAAGTTTTTGCTCTCTTCTTTTACAACCCTCAAAACACCTTATTCTCTTCTCTTTGGCTTTGAGCATAGCCTTTCCAAAAGCATTCATGTTACCTCTCTCTTCTAACTATTCTTGTCTTTTGGGTTAATGCCCTTTTAACCATTCATTAATCAATCACCTCTCTACTTACACCCACTACTCATCCTGACCCTTGAGATCCACCTTAAACCATTTCTTCTTCTATGTCCTTTCCATTTCGATTAGCACCATTATATTAATATCAATTCTTCCTTTGCATGTTCAATAGTGTTCAAAATCAGACAACAAAATAGCTTTCCTAAGATCACCTTGGAATTGTATATCCATTTGAGTTAAACAAGTCAAACTTCAATTTACTCCCATGAATAACCATTCCCCTTTCTCAAGCTCTCAAATGAGAGCACAAAAAGTAAGCGTCTCCTCTTGCTGCCCAATACATCTCCTCGTGTTGCCCAATAAAGGAGTATTCTGGCATGGATTACCCCAGTACTCATGTAAAATACCCATTTGCTAGTCAATGATCTTACATCTAACAAGTTTGTATGGAGTTATGTAAATACCCAAAATTGCTTTATCACGTGACTATTGTGATAGGTAAGTGTGGACTACTATTTATTGGGTGTACAATTCAACCTATAAATGTTGTAATGACATGAAAAAATATTCCCTTGTGTGTACTCTAGCCACCTGTGCCACAAAAATTTGAGCATTGAATCTCTAAATGTATGTAAGAGTAATAAGAAATAGAGAAATCTAACTTGAATAATGCTAATCAAGAGACTTTGATTGATTTTATGTGTGTGTGTGTGTGTGTTTTCGCATGTGTGCATATGTGCCAGATAAGTGCTTAGAATTATGTATATGTTTGAGCACACATACTTTTAGGTGCCAATTATTAGAGTACATGATAAGGTAATCCAATGTTAGGCACTGTGAAGTTAATGATTTGATCATATTTTTCTTCAAGGTTTAAGATTCTAGCTCTAGATCTTTATTCATGTTGTATAATAATTTTATTAGTCTCTAACCTTAATATTATAGCAATTATCATATCAGTTTATAGTTCATCATTCTCTAACCTTAATATTATAGCAATTATCATATCAATTTATAGTTCATCATTAGGCTTTAGTACAGATTCTAAGTTTCCCCTTTGATCTTTTGCATTGAAGAATGAATGATAATATCATGGTTCTTTCATACCAATTTAGGTTTTCAACATTTTAATTTAGCTATGGATTAGCCAAAGGATTCTTATGATATAGCAAGCATGATCTATGATATAGCAAGCATTAATTGAAGGGCATGTCAAGTTAAGAGTAAAACAAAGTTTTCCATGTTAATGGCTTTTGACTAAGTCTTTCTATAGGCTTAATTACATAAATGAAAATTGACACCCCTAATTGTCACCCAAGTGAGCATAGAAACTTACATCATGTATGGGGGTTCCCATTCCTCCATTGGTTGCAACTTGCTAACTAAGCCATTTTTAGTTTGAGCTAAATTTGGTATTGAAGCTTTTTTTGGTTCATCACTTGGAATGGATGTATCAAGACATTAACACTTAAGCTTTTTGAATTGATAGATGCCAAGCTTTTATACTTCATCTAGTTATATAACAAAGGTCTTCCTACCATTAAATATATTAATATTTAAACTTGAGACCTAAGAGATTTCTTCTTAAACTCTAACTAGTTATCACTACTATTCCCAATTGTGGTTTTGGATCGTAATGGTACAATCCAAATCTTAGAGGGATGAAGTCAAAGTGTAAAATTTGAGATCTATTCAATGCTTTTACGTGATTTGTATAGTCTTATAGTATCCTTGTTAATCCATATTAGGAGCGTCAAAGCTCCAAAAAACCAAAAAATGGTGCCCTCAAAATACTCTTAGTTAATGATTATAATGAAAGCACGACTCTTGCATCATGGACCTCAATTATGCTCTAGGTTGCAAATGACAAAACTCAAGCTAGTGTAAACAAGCATAAAATTTGGAGAGCCCTAAGTATTGCATAGTAATGAGAACTTAATTGTTAGTAGCATGAACAATGAATATGACCTCAATTATCCTCCAAGGTTTGAATGAGAAACTAGCAATTATCAATGGATATTCTATTAGAATCATATTAATGCTAGGAAACCCTCAAGAATCCCATCATACTATTAGAATGTTTGTGTGAGATTATGATAATTAAACCATTAGCTAAACTCTAGGATAGTTGCATCGTAGTAACTACTTCTATTGTACATCATGGCTTTGTAAAGTAGGAGCCAAATTAACAATTGCCAAAGTAACTCTTGTATACCAAAGCTACATAGTCTTTAAAAAATGGCTCTCCATTGTAAATGTTTAAAGGCATTTAGAGAGAAAGGAAAATAAATGTTCCCATTTTTCTTCTATGGATTTATTGGAGCTAATCCATAGTGTTGTTGGCAACTAACCCACCACTGGAGCTAATTTGCATCATGAAAGCATTATAGAGAAAGTGGGTGCTAAAAGGGAGAGTGAGGGAGAAAGATAGGCACAATTCCAGAGACATTAGGAGTCTGAGTAAGGATCAAGACCAAACCAAATAATTCATATTGGTGGAATGGAAAGCTAGAACTATTGCAAAGAAAACTTAAAGAAAATCCCTAGCAAACTTTACGATTGTGCTCAATCACAAACTACACACACTATAATTGCTGGTCTTATGTACTAAGAGTGATTTGTCAGGTGGGACATTGCTCTAGGATAGCCACTAGGTAGTAATAACTAGTATAATGCATCACTCTATAAGGTAGACTGCATAGTAAAAGCTCATGTAGTAGTTGCTAGAGTAACCCCTTTGGCAAAGTTTCCCAGCGTAATTGATCTGCCTATAATAAGTGGATTTTTGCAAAAGGTAAAAGGTATCTTGAGTGAAAGGAAAAGACATTTTCCCCATGGTTTCTTCTATGGATTTGCTAGAGCTAATTTGTAGTGTCGCTAGAGCTATGCTTTAGCAAGTCACCCACCACTATAGCTGACCCATAGCATTGTTGGAACTATGCTCTAGTAGGCTATAATAATACATCTTGAGTTAGAGTTGTTTCTCGTTAGAGATACTACATCCCAACCTTCAATCTTAGCATTTATGAGAAAGATATAAAATCAACAAAATAAAAGGAGAGCATAAGCTCCAATTGGAGAGTAGGTACACTCACACCACTGTAACTAGGGGTCCTCAAGTTAGAGATGTATGGTGGCTTGACCGTCTAGCTCTATCTCTAACCCCCTAACCCCTTCCCCTACTACATGATTGATGGCACATCATTGAGGGCATGATATCTTGGCTTGGTTGATAGGCCTAACACCTCAAATTCCACCACATTATCCACTCCTTATATGAATTAGGTTCTCAAGGGTGGACACACCTAGGGAGCCTCATCTTCCTGCTATTAGACTCATATCTCAATTAAATAATGAGAAACCACCATAACTACATGATTAGGTAGACACAAACCCACATAGAGCATGTTTATTACTACAAGTATAATTTTAAGGAGAACGTTGAGGCCTCGCTTGAGGCTATCACCAATGGCAACCCTTCCATTCCTTGCTAGCAATTGCTACCCTCTTTTCTTCCCATCTATTGAGTTTAGTGCACCTTTGTGATCCCAATGTCTACTCCACTACTCTACTTTTTATGGAGCATGCCATAGGCTAGCACTCAGGTATAGCAATATGTAAATATTAACCTACAAAGACAAACAAGCTATAGTAAAAGCTAGTCAAAGTTGGAGAATAAGAAGTGAAATGGTCCAATCATTGGTGCTGGAAATAAAAGAAAATTGAAGTAAATTTTTTGAAACTCAATTATACTTACTTTAGGCACCACACGCTTGCAATGTGGATATATCTTTCTTTCCATTTACCACTTATGGATATAACTCTTACATGCTTTTGTAAAAGAAACTAAGAGTCGAGCTCACTCCTACATAACTTGTAGAATTTCTTGGATCTAGGTTTAGGAGACCATTCATCATTGTAGAGGTTGCATCAATGATGCCCAAGCTCACTATGGGTAGATTGGAAACCCAAGTGCAAAGTAAAAGAGAGGAGGACTATTCATAATGGGGAAAGGGCTAAGGTAGCAAACCAAATGAAAACCCTATGTATATAATGTGTAGAGTGAATGGAATTCCTAATTCTTATGTGTGTAAACTTTTGAGAGCCTTTCTCTCTCTCTTTCTCTTTCTCTTCTTGCATGATTGTTTCTTCATAGCTTGAGAGTGAGGAAGAGAGAGTGAGAGGGAGGATGAGGGACTCAAATGAGTGATAAAATTGGGTTGACTATAGAAATTTTAATAGGTTGAGAAATTTTTATCACCCAAACGTAATTATGAGCAACACCCTAGCTAACCAAAAAACACTTGAAATGTGAAAATTAAATGCCCACTAAAGCTAGTTATGTGATTATGGACCAAGAGCCAAGCTTTAGAACCATTGAAGAAAATCAAAAGTACTCTAGATAAGAGATACATTTGACCCAATGTGTTATGATTTGAGGCTAGCTCCCTTATAAGCTCATGTTGCTAAGGCATCTAACCACATCTAGCCTAATTCTCAAGGAGCATATAAAGCATATAAGACAATATCAATGTAATATCATCCAAGACACGAGCCTAAGATATCTAGATCATTGTATAGAGAAAACCCTAGGGTGGCCCCTAGCCTAAGCCTTAAAGCCTCTAGATGGCTCTAACCCTTGAATTGACCTACTATACAAGCATTCTAACGACTTGATGGAATTCTTAATGTTTTTCTATAATTTCTATGATTGATAAAAGATCCATTAACAATTGTTAGTCTCTTATACAATTCTTGGAGGATATTTGACATACTAAAGGGTGGAGCCCATGTGGAAGCACAAGCAAGTGAAAGTAAGAGAGAGATGAGCTATGGAGAAAGGAGTAAGAGAGCAAGAGAGAGAGATGCATGATGTGGGAACTCCAATAGTCACAATGTGTGATCCGCCTTTCCTTATTCATTAATCACTGAAAGACTAAAGAATGAAGTGACAATGATGGGCATCAGCCACCTGTGTGCAGGTACTGTAAGTGTAGTAAATAAATACATGGGTGGCATAGGCACATGCGCCTTTACCCCTAACAACCTCCCTCTTAAAGGCGAATATGCCTCACCTGAGGATTGAAAAGAAAAAAAAATACAAATATACATAAAGTACAACATGATGAGGAATAGACATCATCTCATCCAATACCCATCACCTTCCTAAGGAAGGCAAAATGCTTCGCTTAGAGACTTTTAGTGAGGAGATTTGCATAAATTTAGTTAGTTGAGATCTTAACAAGCTCAATGGACTTGTCCTCATCTTTTTGCATGGAAGACCTGATTCTTTATTCTTGGCTAGCTAAATAGCATTCATAGAATCCGAATGCAATATAAGGACCACATTGGTAATACCAAGGTCTCCCACTAGATGGCCTAACCAGAGAGTCTCCTTGCAAGACTCAGTGGTTGTAGCATACTCTACCTTTGTAATAGATAGGATTGTGCATTTTTGCAACCTAGACATCGAAGAAAAAACACCTCTAGCAAAGGTGAAGACATTACCAGAGGTGGATTTCCTACTATTTGCATGTTTAGCATAATCAGAGTTCAAGTATACCCCGCAATTCATGTATCTTGGCCACCATAACATATGCACATATCTGTAGTGCCCTTACAATGTCCCAATGTCACTTGCCAGGAGTAGCCATATAGCATGCCATAACTTCCACTGCAAATGCTGTATCAAGACGAGTGGCTATCATGGCATATATCAAACTACCCATTGCAGATGTATAAGGGAACTTGGCGATCTTAGCCTTCTGCTCATCAAATTACAGACAATCAGCTCGACTAACTTTCACAAGAGAAGGCAAAGGATAGCCAATGTGCTTAACATCCTGCATATGAAATCGCTCATGAACCTTTTGGATATACTTTGTGACAAGTAAAGAAGCTCCTTGGAGTGATTGCACATGATATGCATCCCAAGAATATGTGAGTCATGTCCCATTTCTTTAATCTCAAACCTCTTCTTGAGTTGACTTTTCAAGGCATCCAGCTCATCATTAGCTCTCCTAGCAATCAATATATCATCCACATATATAAACATAGACCCATATTATTGTGGGTATATCCCTATGAATGCATAAAAGCATGAATCTTGTGGTACCATTCTCTAGGTGCTTGCATAGGGCCATAGAAGCTCTTTCTCAAGTTCCACACTAGGTGTTCCCTACCTTTTTCCTCAAATCCCTTAGATTGTTGCATATAAATCTCATCATGCAAGTCAAAGTTAGTACCAAGCACAGGGTAGCATCTTGATTATAGGAGAAAAGACTTAATCAAAGTCAATAGCCATGCACGCCTTCCACTAGGCAAAGGGACCAAATCCCATGTATAATTTCTTTGCATTGGGTCATACTCTAACTACATGGCCCTCTCCTAAGGGTGACTACCACCTTTATGCATGGTCTCATCATAGGTAAGAGGCTCACCATCATCATCTATCATTGTAACATAATCCATGGAGAGCGCAAACTACTCAAGGGGATGTCTATCTCTAGAAGAATATCTCAAAGTAGGCTGTGGGGCCTATACATCATGTCCAATATCATAGTCATGGACCATTCTAGCATAAGGGATAGAAGATACTACAAACATGTAAGCATTTTCATTCCCTTTAATGACCTATACCCAAGATAATGATGCCATAATGATATATGTGGTACTGATCACTACCAAAACATGCTTGATAGACCTAGATACATGTAAGGGGTAAAGAGTGCTAATCTTGGCACGTTATACAAGGGCAAAATTTTCACGGTTAATCTTCCATGAGGAATCACCAAAATATACAAAGTAACCTACATAATAAAATTTGCTAGCAAAAAAAGGCTTTTGTTTAAAGTCAAAGTATGGCTTACATCATGCAAAGTAAAGATGTTGCCTAAAGCAAACTGTAGCCATACATATCCAAAACCAATAATATCCAATGCCAAGTCATTACCCAATCTAACAAATCTAGTTGTGCTGTGATAGGAGTGTGAAAGGGAGCGATGGATCGAAGGTTGGACTCGAGAGCTATGGTGGGAGAGCAAGAGCAAGAAAGGAAGAGACTAGAAATGGGAACTCCAATAGTCACAATGTGTGACCGGGCCTTCCTTTATTCAAATTGTCACTAAAAGAATAAATAATAAAGTGACGGTGACGGGCGCCGGCCACCTGCAGTGTGCAATGGCAGTGACTGTCAGTGTAGTAATACACGGGCGGCTAGGCAGAGGTGCCTTTACCCCCAACAGAGTGTAACCACTTGTGATGATGAGGGGTAACATGAAATGAAGCCCCTAAATCAATCAGCCAACATTGAGCATAGGTGTACAAGGCATCAATCAACTATGAAACATTAAGAGAAAAGGATGCAAGTACGTAATCATCATCTAAATCAGGCTACACTGTATTAATCCCAAATCACAACCAATACAAGGTCTAAATGGAAGAAAACACCAAAGTTTAGGGCTATCTACTAATAACTGCTAGTAATGAACTGTCAAATCAAAGCATCTTCTCTCATAAAGAATGCATAACCTACAATTACAACATCATTGTAATACATGTGGTAGTGAATCCAAGATCAATTGTGGGCAATTGATAAGGAAAATCCAAGCTTACACTACTAGGTATATCTTGCAAACAAATGGGATATGTAAGAGCAACTAGTAGTGAGACTGGGCATGCAAATAGTACCATGATTTTTCACACCTCAATGTGTCAGGAAGAGATACATCCAATGGGCATAGACATTATGCATATATTGGGTCTCAGGAGTAACAAAAGCGAACTGCCAAATGCACAATTGATTGAGCAATGGTGACGAAGCTCAATATGTAGCCAACCAGGGTGTATACATCACTCACATCACTCTGCCAAAAATAGGTGCTAGCTCCAAAGCATGAATCGAGTCAGTCCACTAGGCAAGTAATTGCATCCAAGAAGCATCAAGAGAGCATATAGATAACTCAATGAGTCCCATTATCTCAATGAAAGAAGCTCAAGCTAAATTGCATAATGAACCTAAAGCTCAATGTAAATAGCCAAGTATCAAAACTCCCACTAGAAAAAAACCAAATGCCAATTGAGTAAGACAAGCTCAATATATCATGTGCATGACATCCAGGCATCCAAGATACATCAAGCACATAGATAGGAGCATAAAACCTAATAAAATATTTAAGCCAGTATGTAATCACAACCAATACAAATTCCATGAAGCTCAAACTTGAAGCTCAAAAGCTCTCAAGAGCATGTTTGGGTGCAAAGCATAAATTCATACATCAATACATCCAATGAAGTACCTGAATGTCATCAAAGAGCAATAGGCATATATTTTTCTTGTGTAAATGCTTGTTGCCCTATTTATTACAATAGTGAAAATGACTATGTAAATTGAGCAATGGAAGCTCAAAGTAGCCCACAAAGCATTTTAAGACATCCTCCAGACATGTATCAATAATCCTAGCATCATAGGAGCATCGATATGCATAGGCATGAGCTCAAACAATAGGTAAAATGGCTATCCCTCTTTTAACTTGGATACTTTGCATTTGAGCAGAGCTTTGGGTTTATGCTGTTAAGCGTACTTCATGAGACCATGGGACTCAATTGAGTTATGCCTATGCTTTTTGGATGCTATTTGGATGCACTTGTTACCTAGTGGGCTAATTTGATTCATGCTTTGAGCCAACACCTATCTTTGTTAAGTTGTTGTTTGTGATGTATCCATCCTACTTGGCTATGTATTGAGCTTCTTTACACTTTTGCTTAGTCGGTTGTGTATCTAGTAGTTCTCTTCTGCTATCTTTGAGACCTACTATATACATGACCATTATGCGTGTTGGATGTATCTTTCTCTAACACATTGAGTTTGACAATTCTTGGTACCGATTGCATGCTCAGTGATTGCTAGTGGTTTGTTCATATCCCACTTCTTACATGTAGTTGCAAATTGGATATAATCAATTGATTGCTCACACTTGGCTCTGGGTTTACTACTGTCATTATTTTTAGCTTGTTATAATTACATGTTTATGCATAATTTATGAGGGCACATGCCTTGACTTGACCATCATTCTTTGGCAGTTATTAGTGGATAGCCCTACTCTTTGCAATTTTTCCTATGTTATACATTGACTTGTTGGCTATGCTTTTGGATTATTATGCTATCACTTAGAGCAACCTATTTGTCTTGAATTGTGCTTTAATTTCTTGCATTATGGATGGTGGACTGAATGATAGTACTATCTTTAATATTGACAAGTTAGATGGCACCAACTACAACTATTCGAAGAAGGCACAAATCTAGTAGATTCTAGTGTAGAAATTGCAAATAAAGCTATTGCAACATGAGGTTGTAAAGCCCAAATGCTTTGATATAGAGGATTGGGATGAGCTAGATCAATTATGTAAATCTACAATCGTTTTATCACTCTCTGAGCAGGTCTACTATAATGTTGTCTTTGACAGATAGGCTGCCTGGAAATTATGGGATAAGATCCATAATGTATATGATAAGAAGAGCCATGTCTCTCAAATATATTGGTTGAAGCAACTCATGGAGCTTTGTATGAAGGAGAGGACTTCCATGTCAATCCATTTAAATGAGTTTCATTTTATTTTCAACCACTTATCAATGCAGGGGATTGAATTTAAGGACAGTCTTTTTCCCTTCTTCTTGATATTTACATTGTCAGAGTCATGGGACACATTCCGTCATGTTATGTATGTAAATATGCTTGCTAATGGGCCGAAATCGTAGGATGTAGAGGGTGCGCTCTTGAATGAAGAGGTTAATTGAAACAATGTACATGCTTCCGGAACCTCTCATGCTTTGACAATCAGAGACAAATAATAGTAGGAGTGGTAATGACTATCATGGAAGAGACTCTTAAAAGCATCATTCTCAATCACATGGATAGTCTCATAGTAAGTCTTGTGGCCATAGTCCACATTGACTTGTCACTATTGTGGGAAGCAAGGTCATATTCAGCCACAGTGCCATAAAATGTGTGATGACGAGCACAAGAAAAAGGGAAATAGTCAAGTGCAAGAAAGAATGATGATCACAACATTGTTCCTAGTAAGTCCAATGTCAAGATTGAAGAGATTAATGTTGTGCAGACTGATTCCAGTGATGATTATATACTTGCAACTTCTTCTCTTGATGTTTTGTAGTTGACTGATGCCTTCTCCACCTATGCTTAGTGCTAGCTGATTGATTCAAGGGCTTCATTTCATGTCACCCTTCATCGAGAGTAGTTCCACTCCTATTGCAACATGACAAGCTCTATCAAATTGGGTAATGACTTGGCATTGGATATTGTTGGTATTAGAGATATCCAATTTCAATTTCCTTTAGGTAGTATATTTACTTTACATGATATATACTATATTCCAACTTTGACTAAAAGCCTACTTTCGGCTGGACAATTAGATGATGCAGCTTATGTTGTCTCTTTTGGTGATTCCTCATGGAAGCTTACCCATGGGAATCTTGCCCTAGCACAAGGTGCCAAGTCTGGTACTCTTTATCCCTTGTATTTGGGTCAATTGACCATGTTTTGGTAGTGGGTGTCGTACCACATGTATTGTTATGACATCATTGCCTTGGACACATGTCATTAAATGGAATAAAAATGCTTACTTGTTTGCAGTATCTTCTGCCCCTTGACTATAAGTATTTCGATTCTTATGATCATTGTCTTTATGGCAAGCAAACTTGTAGTTCACACAAGATTTTTGGCTTTACGCACATGGGTGAGTCTCTGGCTTTTGTTCATTCTAATGTTTGTGGACCTCTACCTTGCAAGTCTTTATTTTATTGAAAACTAATCTAGATATAGGTTGAAATGCCTACGATCTGACAAGGAAAAATAGTATGTATCTAAAGCCTTTGAGCAATTTTGTGACGAGAGGGTATTAAGCGTCAGTTGAGTATCCTATATACCCACCCCAGAATGGTAGCATATGAATAGGACGATTCAGGAGAAAGTTTGTAGTATGCTTAGACAAGTAGGCTTACCATAGTACTTTTGGATTGAAGCAATTACAATTGTCGTATATTTGATTAAATCAATCCTCATGCACTATTCTTAACTATTGAGGAGGTATGGTTTGAAAAACATCCATCATATACTCATTTGTGTATCTTTGGTTGTGAGGCTTTTTTCCATGTTTCTGAGGATAAGCACAATACATCTTTCTTGGTTATGGGGATGCAAGTGAGATAGGCTATCACCTATGGGATTCGCATGCTCAGAAGGTCATTCATAGCCATGATGTTGTTTTCCATGAGGAGAAAATGCATAAGTAGTCTGAGTAGATCGTTGAGATACGCAGGGTGATATGCTAGAAAACCTACAGTAGTTGATACTCCAGTGGCCTAGGATCATGATGTTAGACAAGATATACAGGCCCCACAACCTATTTTGAGGTGGTTTAGTAGAGATAGGATTAGTTTGTGACCTCTATGGATTATGCTATGGTGACAGATGCTAGTGAGTCTCTTGTCTATGATGAGGCCATGTGTTGAGGTGATAATCACTATTGGAAGAGGGCCATGAAGTCAGAGTATGACTCACTGCATAAAAAATCATATGTGGGATTTGGTTCCTTTGCCTTGTGGAAAACATGCTTTGTTATTCAAATGGATGTGTGATGAAGTCTTCTTTCTGTAGTCTAGATTATTTCCCTACGCTTGGTATTGGCTTTGGTTGTGCAACTAGATCTGGACCTCTATTGGATGGATGACAAGACAACTATATTACATGGAGATTTGTATGATGAGATTTATATGCAATAGTCTAAGTAAGGGCTTTGAGAAAAAAGGTTGGAAACACCTAGTGTGCAAACTAAGAAAGAGCCATTATGGCCTTAAGCAAGCACCTAGGGAATGGTACCACAAGTTTGATACTTTCATGCATTTATAGGGATATACCTACAGTGATATGGATCCATTTTTATACAAGAAGAAGACCTATGATGACAGCCTTATGATTTTGATACTCTATGTGGATGATATGTTGATTATTAGGAGCAATCATGATAAGTTAGATGCCTTGAAAGGTCATCTCAAGAAGAGATTTGAGATGAAGGATATGGGAGAGGTCTCACATATTCTTGGGATATGTATTACATGCAATTACTCCAAGGGTCTCCTTTACTTATTGTAGAAGGAGTACATCCAGAAGGTTCTTGAGCGATTTCATATGTAGGATGTTAAGCCTATAGGCTATCATTTACCTTCTCATGTGAAGGTTAGTTAGGCCAATTGTCCATAGTCTGATGAGTAGAAGGCCAAGATTTCTTATGCATCTATAGTGGATAATTTGATGTATGTCATGATAGCAACCCGTCCTGATATAACATATGGAGTGGGAGTTGTGGCATGCTATATGCCTATACCTAACAAGTGGCATTGACATGCTATGAAGGGTATTATGAGGTACCTTAAGAGCACTATAGATATGTGCATATGTTATGGTGGTTAGAATACAGGATTCATGGGGTACAATGACTCAGATTATACATGACATATAGATACTAGGAAGTCCACCTTTGGCTATGTCTTCACCTTGCTGGAGGTGCTATTTCTTGGATGTCTAGGGTGTAGAAATGCACAACCCTATCCACTACAGAGGCAAAGTATGGTACATCCACTAAGGCTTGCAAAGGAGGCTCTTTGGTTTCGTCCAGTGGCAGACCATAATATTACTGATGTGGTCCTTACACTATATTCAAATTCTATGAGTGCTATTTAGCTAGCCAAAATTTGGTCTTCCATGCAAAGACAAAGCACATGGAGCTACATTATCGTTTTATCGGAGAGGTCATTGAGGATAAGCCCATCAAGCTTGTCAAGATCTCAATTGACCAAAATCCGACCAAAATCCTACAAATCTTCTCACTAAAAGTCTCTTAGTGGAGCATTTTTCCTTCCTTGGGAAGTTGATGGACATTGGATGAGATGACACATTTTCTCATCCTGTTGTACTTTACACACATTTGTACTTTGTCACTTTTTTCTTGTTCTCTCCTCACTAGGGGCACATTTTCCTTTAAGTGGGAGGTTATTGGGGGTAAAGGCACGTGTGCTTAACCACCAGTGTATTCATTATACTAACAGTATCTGCACACATTACGGATGCCCATCACTATCACTTTATTATTTATTCTTTCAGTGACTAATGAATAAGGGATGACCAGCCACACATTGTGTCTATTGGAGTTCCCACATCCTATGTCTCTCACTCTTACTCTCTTACTCCTTCTACCATAGCTCTCTTGCCTCTGCCCACATGCTTCCACTCAAGGCTTCTACCTTCACTAATACCAGTTGAAAGGTGGAGACCAAGTGGAAGCATAAGCAAGCAAAAGCAAGAGAGAGACGAGCTATGGAGGAAGGAGTAAGAGGGCAAGAGAGAGGAACATATGATGTGGAAACTCTAATAGTCACAATATATGATTGGCCTTCCCTTATTCAAATGTCATTGAACCTCCAATTAACAAGTGTGTAGGTACTGTAAGTGTAGTGAATACACAAGTGGCTTAGGTACATGTGCCTTTACCCCCAACACAATTTGTACTCATTGCATACCACTAACTTTGTTACTTTCAATACTTAAGCTCTACTTACAACTCTTCCAAGTTTTACTTATTTACACTAGGTTGAGTTTTTTCATTTTGAGCCTAGAGCATAGCGAAGGCCTATTGATGCAAGAATCATATTCTCATTATCATGATTAATCAGGAGCCTTTTGAGTATATATATTTTTTAACATTTTGAGCTTTGACACTTGCAACATTGGATGATGAAGTATCCTAAAAGGTAGTTAAAATTAAATGAAAGCAATAAATTTCAAAGTGTAAAATTTGACCTAGAATTTTTCATCCCCTTCAGGTTTGGATGGTAGATGTTGGAAAAGAACATTTATACTATGGAAATAGAAGCTAAAAACTAGTTAGATTTTAAGATACAAGTTTTTAGGTCTCTCAAGCTTAAAGGATTCTTATGATATTTTTCCTTAATTATTTTCATAATTGGAACTTGTCAGTCAAGGTGAAAAATGTTGTTGGATCTTAAAAGGGATGAAAAGAGGAAATACAAGGCATAGATTTATTGTGGGAAATAGAATAATGCATGTAGAAGTAAAGTTGTATCATGGTCACATTTTTCATGCATATATATTAATGAACACACCAATTGCCCCTTAAATTGAATAGTTCTCATAAAGAATATGGAGCTTTTGAAGCAATTCTAGTTGATGTAATAAAAGACTTATATGCTTAAAATATAAGAGAACCCATTAGAGTATTACTTGCCAAATAAGGATCCTTGACAAAGCCTATTAAGTAACACACATGAGATTCTTTGTATTTTTAATCAATCCTTGGGAAATTCGTTTTAGGATGTTGCTTTTGGTGGTGATCATTAGCATATTGAACCTATCAACTTTTCAAATGTAAATATGTTCAATATTTATAATCTCCAAAAAAACTTTATATCAAGAGATGAAGTAAAAAATTTGAGTAGATTATGATCAATATTTAAATACATATGGTTTAAGCCTAGTGCACTTCAAAGCTTAACGATCAATGTCTTAGTACAACCACATCTAGAGCACTAAAGAAGCTTCAATGTCAAATCAAGCATCGAAATGAAACTCACTACCCTTAAAAGTATTTCTTTTCCTATTGTTGTAATCTTTTCAAGTGAACATGATAATCTAGTAAATTGGGCATTTCTGAGCTAAATGATCAATGTGTTTAATACAACGATTCCAAGTTTAGAGCAGTAAAAAAACTTCAATGTCAAAATCAAGCATCTAAAGTAAACTCACTTACCATAAATTCTTTCTTTTCCTATTGTTGTAATCTTTTCAAATGAACATGATAATCTAGTACATGAGGAATATTGTAAGATACAAGCTTCATATTGTCCATCTCGTAATACTAACAAAAGGAAAAACCATGCCTTTCTTCCTTGGCAAGAAGTTTCAATCAAATTGAGAAAGTGTGTCTATTAACTATGGCAATTTTGGAGAAAAATATTCTTAAGTATGAAATTAAGCAATGTAATGCCCTAAGTCTCATGCAAGCTTGAGTACCCATGGTAGCAAAAATAGTGACCACTGGATGGAGGGTTCCTCTATGTATTGTTACAAGTGTATTTACCCATCCACATAATCATTAGGGGTTTCACTTTCCTCGAATGTATTAAGCCTAAAAAACATTGAGTTAAAAGTTGTTACAATTGTCATGCTCACCGAGCATAAAAAGGGCCATGTTACATGATCTCTTTGCACACATGAAGACCCAATAGTGGGTGCAAGCCAACATCGAAATGTAAGTTATCTTGGAGAAGCCCAATGAGGTTAGTTAGACCAATCACAATAGGAAAAATTAATTAAGTTAGTTTTTGTTTGGAAGTAAGCTAGATCATAATAAAGAGCTAGAGTAGTCACAATAGGGAAGATTGATTAACAAGTCATTTTAGAATTCTTGAAATGTAAGGTTACTATAAAGGTTCCAATGAAAGGTTAAGGTACTCTTAACTACACAAGCCTTAAGCTAATATGCATTATATTGGGAATCACTTTTTGAGAAGATTAGAATGTTTTGCTTAAAGCATAGTAAATTGGAAATTAGAAAACCTAAGTTATTGTAGAAGAACCATGGCATTATAATAGACCGATGAACTCAATCGATCAAAGGAGAAACCAAGAATGCATGCTTGTAATAAATCCAACAATGGTAATCACACTATTTCTATTGAGCAACTATAATAACGACAAAGTTAAAAACAATGAAAATTATAACTAAAATAAGCAAAATCAAGAATCATAACTACAATCCTTACCCTAGTAAGAATCTACCCAAAGTGAGTCTCAAAACAACATTTTCACAATGTATAATGTGGAGTACTTTAAAAAGTAGATACATGCTAACTTATAACTATGATTATTAGTATTTGCCTAGAACCTACACATACATGTACATATGTGCGTACACACATGCATATGCACATGTGCATCATGTACATGCACACACACACACACACACACACACACACACACACACACACACACACACACACACACACACACACACACACACACACACACACACACACACACACACACACACACACACACACACACACACACACACACACACACACACACACACACACACACACACACACACACACACACACACACACACACACACACACACACACACACGCACGCGCGCACACACGCACGCACCCGCATGCACATGCACATGCATACGTGCGTGCATGCACCCACGCACATGCACATTCACACGCACACGCCCACGCACGCACGCACGCACGCACGCACGCGCACACACACACACACACACACACACACACACACACACACACACACACACACACACACACACACACACACACACACACACACACACACACACACAGAGGAGTGCTTGATTGACATTAAGAACAATTGTAAGTAGAAGTTTATGCTTCCTTTCTCTATGGGAAATAGGTATTGTAGGCTTGGAATGAAAGCCTCTTGATTAGCATTATCAAGTTGTATTTCCTTCTTTCTTATTTATATAAAGAAATTTTATGCTTAGAGAAAGGGGAAATACATAGCACAGATTTGGAATGAAAAGCTTTTGTTTAGGGTTTTCAAGTTGTATTTCCTTTTATTATTGCTCTTATATATATGATGATGAGCTTGTGTGTTTGTGTGTGCATGCACCCACACATGCATGCATGTGCACATGCCTACGTGCGTGCATTCACGTGCACATGTGTTGGCGTGTGTAGAAAACACAAGGGAGGGCTTTACATTTAAGGAGAAGTTACATGTTTAATTCTAAGAAATAAATTAAATGGCTTAAATTATGTGACCAAAATTCTAAGAAATGCATTATAGATTCTTCTTTTGATCTACACCTATTTATGCTATCATTTCACTTTTTAATTTGCTAGGTGTAAAAATATTGACTAACAAATGAATATTTGCATGAGAATTGGGGTAATTTTTGTGAAAACAGTCCATTCTTATGGGGGAAACATGTTTATTGTGCTCTTACTAGAGTGCTTAAGAAAGAAAAAGGATGTCATGTGGGATACAAAAACAAGTTTACCTTTTTTCAAATCAAATGGGTCCTAGGAAAGCTATTTTATTATATGAATGCAACTACTATTGAGCATGCAAAGGAAGAATTGATTAGTGATGTCATAGATTGAATGAGAGTGGTGTTGATTGAAATGGAAAGGACTTAGAAGAAGAAATGCATCAAGAAGAATATTTAGAAGGGAGTCCCCAAAAAGAGCTAAGCAAAAAATTTAAAGAGAGCTAAGGCTATACATAGAGCCAAGTAGACAATAGGGAGTTTGTGAAGGATGTGAAAGAAGGGAGTCAACTTGTGGGGCAAACAAAAAGAATAGGGTATTTGTGGGGGGGTTGTGAGAGATGGGAGTAAACATCACACATGGAGGATTGTAAAAGTGGGGGAAAAGTTGAGGGTCTTTATGGAAGACAAAATCTGGGAGGAAAGATCATACATATGTTTGCATGTATGCATATGGATGTGTCTAATATGTTGTATATCTATTGTTGTGCACACTATGTGTGTGCGCGCGCATGCATGCGTGCATGCACACACATGCAAGCATGCATGTGTAGCTTGCACACATGCTCACATTTGTGCATGTCTTCCAAAGCTAACTAATTAACAAAATCTCTGTGTGTGTGTGTGTGTGTGTGTGTGTGTGTGTGTGTGTGTGTACATGTTCAACATAAAAGTGTATAACCACAACACTCTTGAACAACAAATCAAAATATAAATATTTTTTGCACAAAGTGGATACAACTTTAAATTAAAAAAAATAGCATGTATGAACAATTTGAATTTAAATTACTGCAATTACATTATAAGGATGTGTACATAGGACTTAATACAAAGCTAGTGTCATATCTCAAGAATGTGACCATGATAAATTTGAGAGAGCTAGAAGGATCAAGCCTACAAACCAAACAAGAGATCAATTGCCGAGTCAATTTACTGAGAATGAAGATGAAAATCCTACATTGCAGGGGCAAGCATGGTACTTGCAAAATCAAACAAGAGGGGTAGATTAGTAAGAACTAAGATGGAAATCCTACATTGCAAGTATTAGAGGGTCAACATGGTTTCTATCTTGGTCACCAACTTAACAATTTTACCTTGCTAGACTCCATAGCAATGTGCTAATATTGGTAGAAAATGTTAAAGAAACCATTGCAACACTCTCTTAGCTAGAACATATCTTTGCAGGGTGGAAAGAAAGGAGAAGGGATCCTTATTTATGTAATTTATTGTGTAGGAGAACTAGCAATGAATTTTTTAATTAAAGCAATTCTATTTTAGCTATAAATATCTTGCTGGCTAGGGTGTTTAAATCCAAGTGCATGCTATGAGTCACACCTTAGAATAGAACAAAATATGATGTAAGTAAGACCATAAGCATATTGCAAATTGGATTCTCATGTGTATGAAAACCCCTTAGTGTAGGGGAAGTTCATTAAGGTGTATTTTATAGATAAGCTTAAATGAACTTTTTTTCACTAGAATACTTATGAGGATAATTGATTCTTATTTCTTTTAAAAAAGAAAAATAGGGAGAGGAATGGGATGACAAAACATTATCTAGACGTGTGGCTTAATATGTGATTAATACCTCCTATTCGATAGTAAAAAGGTGGCTAAAAATGGATTCCTCTATACATGATGTAGTCCAAAAAGTAACTAAAAAAGGGTTAGTACAAGGATTAACATTGCTTGCATTATTAGGGATATTGAAAAGTGGAATCCCTAGGAAGTATAATGAGGAGTGACTACATGTGTTTCCTACAAGGATGTAGGAGAGGGATGGCAAGAGCAATTTGAGCTTATGGCCATGGTTTTATAACATTGAGGTTTATGTATGAAGCTAGGAGCTAAAGCAGTATTAGCCCATTTTTTGGAACAAATATGAATACGTAGGGCCATGCCACGTGCATACTTGCTATACTTTCTAGAAGTATAACAAGTAAACTAGGATGCATGTGGCACCTTTTTAAAACTCTCCTGCTTACTATGAAAAGGTATTACTTTATTTACAAGACTTTGTAAGAGTCTAGTTATTACTTGCAGTTACTATTAAAGACATTAGTCATATTGTGCAATAGCATGTATGGTAGGACAAAGATGTTGCTTTTAGAGTCTAAACCATCCTATTTTTTACCAGCATGTGTAAAAATAGCAATAAACTAAAATCTAAAGTCTACACACATAGACAAAGGAGCCTATGTAGTAGCATTATGTTCCAACATAAGCAAAATATGTTGAGAGCAGTGAGGCAACCAAAATTTGACTTTCTTTGAAGATACTTAGTTTTTGCAAATAACAAGACCATTATAGTAACCCTAGTCATCAATGTGCATGTGAGAAGGCTGTGTAGGACTTATTCCACAAAGCATTAAGCTTGAAAGAAACCATGGGGCAGTGCTCAATGAAGTTTAATGCATTACACTTGAAAGAAACCATAGGATAGTGCCCAATTTAGAGCTTAAGCTTGAAAGAAACCATGGGTGGTGCTTAGTGGCGTTTAATGCAAGGAGCATTCATAACAGCTACAATATTGTCCTTTGAGATGCTAACGACAGCTTATGAGGAGAGGTTGTGCAATCTATAGAGAGAGCATGGAGAGAAAGATACAAATGTGAAAGGATAGAAGCATTAGACAACTATTAGATTCTTGAGGTGCTTCCTTTTCCTTGTCCTTACATAGCTAAAGAGCTATGCTCATATTGAAAAGGGCTTTGAGAGTTACAAGATCTCATTTTTTAATTGTGTGTTCCAACCCTAAAGAGGGAAATCCAACATCAAGGTATTTCTCTCTTTCTTTCTCAATACTATTCCTAAAAATTGAACCATAGGAGTAATCCTATAAAATAATGTTCCCTACCTTAGACATGTACAACTAGTGAATAGTTATGTATATACTTGGTAACCATCACTTTAATAAAAACAAACATGTAATAGAGCAAAAATTTAGAAATTTAGAGAATTAAAACATTAGGAAAAAGAGAATGTATGTATAGAAAGTGCATGTGTTTCTCTAAAACAATGTACAAAAATTAGGTTGAGAAGAAACATTTGTAGAAAGTGGCTGCTTTTTGCACCACATTCATTAGTGCATATTAGCAGAAAAGCACACACACACACACACACACACACACACACACACACACACACACACACACACACACACACACACACACACACACACACACACACACACACACACACACACACACACACACACACACACACACACACACACACACACACACACACACACACACACACACACACACACACACACACACACACACACACACACACACACACACACACACACACACACACACACACACACACACACACACACACACACACACACACACACACACACACACACACACACACACACACACACACACACACACACACACACACACACACACACACACACACACACACACACACACACACACACACACACACACATGCATCAAAGAAATATGTCAAGGAAGAGGAATATATGATGTTGGCTAGAGGATTTAAGCTCAAGGTTTTAGCTGAACAAATATGCATACCCTATTTCATGAGCTTTGAGAATCTAGTCATGCATTACTTTTACATCTAAGGAGGATTTCATAGCCACATCATTGAATGAACATTGGGCATAAACATAGTACTCAAACTAAAGATTTCCAATCACTACTTGGAGTACTCATTTCAAGGGGAGGTCTTGAGTTCTTAAAGATTGACTACTATCTCAAACTATTTATATTATATAGAGCTCAAAGAAAAAATATTAGGATACTTTGATATTTTTATCAAGTAGCCTTCTCGTAGCCTTAGTTACAAATGAAAGGTTCATAAAAGAGGGACAGTGAAGGGCCAATAAAGTGACACTCGAGGATGTATTGCTTTAGGGTTTTATAAAATCTAAAATATAAAAATTTTTACATGGCTCAATTGTTTGACTTAAGTTAAGCTCATTTGTACTTTTAAAAAAATCATATTATATTGTTAAGTGGCTAAAAAAGGCACATCTTTCTTATAAAATTGTCACTCAATTGGGGTGGGGTGTGTTTTCCTTTTGGAGGGCCCTAGTTTATTGGCCCCTTTACCCTACCCCTTCCATGCTAGAGAGAGAGAGAGAGAGAGAGAGAGAGAGAGAGAGAGAGAGAGAGAGAGAGAGAGAGAGAGAGAGAGAGAGAGAGAGAGAGAGAGAGAGAGAGAGAGAGAGAGAGAGAGAGAGAGAGAGAGAGAGAGAGAGAGAGAGAAGATGGTTCAAAATTCAAATTTGTAGGTCTAGATTATGGTTTAGGTTCGGGAAGCCCTATGGAGGTTCAGGGCTTCTCGAACCTACAAGCAAAATAATACATAGTATAGATATAGATCTAAATGGTTGTTGCCTTACTATGAGATGGAAATTTGTTGCATAGATGCCAATATCTTTTGTAGAATCTATATATTACTTGTTTATTTACTATTTTCTATCTTGCAATTTAAATCCCATAATCCATCCATTCCAACTAAAGTTGTCATTTTCTCTCTTGTGTTTGTTGATATCTTTTAAGGATTTCTAAAAGAGGAAAGCATTGTTACCCAATCATGGAGCTTGTAAATTCTTGGGTGCCATACTTCATCCTCTTTTGTGTTGTAGGATGTGCATAATTCTATGTAGTTAGATGGTTGATTTGAAGAAGCCATGCAACCTCTTAGAATTGAGTTACCAAAAGAATGAAGTTAAGAGAGAAATCCACATAATAAGACATGACTAGCAATATATGTACATACAACCCTTATATCAAGGCAAAAGTTTCTAATTTGTAAATCCATACCAAAGGCTTAAAATCAAGGTGAAAAGGGCCACATTATGTACACAATTTTGACTTGAAATGCCTAGATGAGGATAAGTTTAGAGACCTTATGTAACCTTTTTGCTACAAGTATATGAATATTGGCTGAATTAGATGAGAGTCACCTGTTACATTGAACCATACATGGCATTAGCTTAATCATATTCATCCACTGATTAATCTCTCATTAAGATATGATAACAATTCAATCCATTTAGGTATTTTGGACTATTCAGATACTTTTGGGAAATAGCAATAAAATAGAAAAATCAATAAAGAGATGTAGACCAAAATCTAGCATGAATTATAAGTGATGGTATGAGGAGACCTTTCAAATATTTTTGGACGTTGCAATTTGAGTAAGAAAACCAATAAGATGGATATATTGACTCATGTGATCCTCTTTGTGTGTCTATGTTAGTTGTGCATGATATATCAAAGTGAGGCCTAGCTAGACTATAAGGCTGAAATAGTTAGAAATTATACCATTAAACGTGTAATTGTTCTTTCATTTACTACATGATGTATGAAATGCCAAACTTTTTTAAAAATGCAATCAAGAGGCTTATATTGTCAATGTAAAAGATATGAACATCTTTGAAAAAAGGATAGCATCAACAAAATGCAAAAATAGGATTACAAAGCTAAGCTAGCTTTTTTAAGGTGTTATAGGCTAATTTAAAAGTTAAACTCCTTTCCCTAGCATGCTTTAGGAATCCCATCACCTCCTTAGCACAAGGTGAGTAAAGCATCCTTTTTACCTCCCTTTGTATAACTTGCCTTACCATGATAAATGGCATTTCTAATGGAACAAACTCTTCCCATAGCAAAATCCTTGATTATGGCCCAAACCTTTTGCAATTCTTTATTTGTACTCCCTCACTCTTCTCCGAGTTAAAAATCATTTTTGAAACTTCTTCCAGATCTTCTTTACCTAATTGATATTGTGAAAGTTTAAAAAACTATGGGCTAACTACTTGTTCAATATTGAGGGAAATATGTTAAAGAGCCAAGTTTTAAGCAAAGGAAGAATTTTAATGAGATTATAAGAAGATGAGACTTTCATAAATAGTTTGTTACAAACTTGGAAAAGGCTAGAGCTACCTAGCATAAGAAGTTCCCTAATCATAATACTTGAGCTTGGAAGAGAAGTGCATGTGGAGAGTCATTTCTTTGGATAGACTCAAGGTTTTCCTTTAGAGGGTAATGATGCTATAATTACCTCTACCAAAGGTAAAATAATTAGGTATGAAAACACCTCTCCCAAATGTGTCTATCCTTGAATATGAAGGAGGAACAATGCCAACCTTCCCATAACATTTGACTTTAAATTAGCTTTAAAAGAGTGAAACTATTTATTGTAAAGATAAACATGCATGTGAAAGAAATCATTGCAATGTTTGTGCTACAATATTTGGTGAATTGTTTTTACAAACTCTTCATTGCAAGATTTGTAATGATGATACATTACTCAATCATGTATAGTAGATATTAAGTCATGGCTCTTTTCCAACAATGCCAAGCTATACATTTGTGAACTTGCACATAGCATTATAAATTGTATAATTAATAATGATCTATAGCATTTTATGTGATTTATCACTTTTTTTAAAGCCATAATTCATAAACCACTCAATCATTGCCTTGCCTAAAGTTAGTGCCTCATTGGTGGCCATGATTCCCTTTGAGACCATAAAGCTAGTTACATCATGGCTATTCATATGCCTAATTAATATTTACCAGTAGAACATGATGACTCCAAGTAATCACAAACTACTTTTTAAAAATTTGAAAACTTTATCAAGTGGATATCCAATCATGCGCATGAACCATTACCCCTAACATAATTTGTTTGTAGATTGATTCGTGTGGATGAGAATTGGCATTAGAATCCTTAGGATGATTCTAGTGAACCTCTTTTACCTTTAATTCTTACAAGTAGCCTTCTAAAAATATTAGTTTCTCCCTTCCCAATAGGACGACATGGTGCAAGACAACAACATTCAAAGTATTTTAGTTTGTAGAAGGCTACAAGTTTGACCTACTATAATGTTAGATCTTAATAATCCATAAGTAGAAAAATGTATTACAAGAGATTCCGTAAAGTGTCACATTTTATATTCCTAATGATGCAATACATATATACTATGTATAGGTGCCTTTAAGGCACATAGATATAACGTATTGCCTATTCTAGAATTCAAAAATCTCAAACCGAGAAGTATTTTTGTAATTTATCTTCTTATACTCAATATATCAAAACAAGTATTTTAATTTTAGAATGCCACATAAAGCATTGTGTGCATCATTATGTGAGCCATGTAACCTCATGAGCCTTTTAAAGTAATAAAGTAGTCTAGTTTGACAATGTGTGACTTTAGATAGTTTAATAATTGCAAGTTTGAGTGGACTCTTTGTGCTATGGGGTGTTACAAAAGAAAACATTGCAAACTTGCAAAGGGACACAATATTAGAATATGTAACCTTCATATAAGACAAAAGCTATGAAATGAGCTCAACCTCCAAATCAAATCTAGGCTATGTTATTTCAATAGAGGCTCTATCAAAGAAGTAGACCTTCTTGTATGAATACCAGATTTCACTTATTATCTTTTATTTAGAAGCTATTGGACAGTGCATGTGTTTCAATAATATCCATCTTAGGATAAGGAAGCCAATGCTATGGAGGTTGCTCTTTTAACAAAGATGTCAATTGAAAAGACCCTCAATAGAGTTTTTGAAAGGTGCTACATTATCATAGATATTATGAAGAGTTAATGACCATTATTTGGGAACAATAGCATTAAAAAACATTTACATAACTCACTTGGGAATTTTTTTCATAATGGAGGATTGTTAGATGAAAATCTATTGGCCCCTTTACCCTAGAGGCCAGCCTAAAAAAAGTACATCACGAGCTTCTGGAGGATGGGTTCAAGGACTCCACCAAGAAGTCCTTATGTTCTCTCTCTCTCTCTCTCTCTCTCTCTCTCTCTCTCTCTCTCTCTCTCTCTCTCTCTCTCTCTCTCTCTCTCTCTCTCTCTCTCTCTCTCTCTCTCTCTCTCTCTCACTCTCATGGGCACAACGAGCCCTTTAGCAGGTTGCACAACATGGCTATTTTATTGGTGGGGCAATTGCCATCTGACAAGTGGGGATAAGGTTCTATGAGCTAGTGGGTAGTACTTTGATTGGCAAGGGGGATAGACATGCCATGCGAGGTGTGAGTAGCAAGCACACAATAATGGGTGGGTGGGTGTGTAGCTAGGCCAGTAAGGGTGGGGTAGCGGGCAGCCACACAAGTAGGGAAAATAGGCATAGAAGGAAGGTGAGAGACTATGAACACACAACAGGCACTAGGATGATACAATGGACAGAGAGAGACAAAGAGAGAGGACAAAGAGAATAAGAAAAATATTTTAAAATAGAGAGAGAGAGAGGGAGATAATAAAAAAAAAGAAAAAGAAAATAAGAGAATAAGAAAGAAAAAAGAAAAGCAGAGGGAGGAAATAACATTTAAAATGAGAGAGAGAATAAGAAAAAAAGAAAAAGAAAAGAAGAGGAGAGAGAGAGAGAGAGAGAGAGAGAGGGGAGGGAGAGCAAAAATAGAGAGAATGAGAAAATAGTTTTAAATGGAGAGAGAGAGGACAGAGAGAATAAGCAATAAATAAATAAAATGGGGGAGAGACAAAAAATAAGAAAAATATTTCAAAATGGGAGAGAGAATAATAAAAATAAGAGAGAGACTCACTACAAAAAAAGAGAGTTGTAAAAAACAAAAGAGAGAGAAAAAGGGGAGAGATTGGCATAAAAAGAGGGAGAGAGAGAGTGAGTGTGTGTATGTGGGAAAAGATAGAGGAGAGAGGCAAAAAGGGGGACAGAGAGAGAGAGGTGTAAAACAAGAGAGACAAAAGTCACAAAAAGAGGAGAGAGAGAGAGAGGAGGTTGCAATGAGAGGAGAGAAATAAAAAAGGGGGGAGAGAGAGAGGTAAATAGGGGGAGATAGTGTGTGAATGTGTGTATGAGAGAGAGAGAGAGAGAGAGAGAGAGAGAGAGAGAGAGAGAGAGAGAGCGAGAGAGAATCATTATGAAAAAAATGGAGTTGTCAAAAATGGGAGAGGAGAGAGAAAAAGGGAAGAGATTGGCATATAGAGAGAGACTGTGTGTGAAGGGGGCAAAGAGAGAGAAGAGAGGTAACAAAGGGGAGAGAGAGAGAGAGAGAGAGAGAGAGAGAGAGAGAGAGAGAGGTTGCAAAGAGAGGAGAGAGATAAAAAAGGGGAGGGACAGTGAGGTGGAGAGAGAGGTAGGGGAGGGAGGGAGAGAATAAGAAAAAATATTTAAAATGGGGACAGAGACAAAGAATAAGAAGAAGATTTTAATATGGGGGGAGAGAGAAGAGAGAGAGAGAAGAAAAAAACTAAAATGAGAGAGAGGGGTACAAAATGGGTGAGGGAAAAAAGTTGCAAAGAGAGAAGAGGCTTTAAATGGAGAGAGAGAGAGTGTGTATGTGTGCGTGTTGTTGAAAAATATGAGAGAGAGAGAGAGAGAGAGAGAGAGAGAGAGAGAGAGAGAGAGAGAGAGAGAGAGAGAGAGAGACTCATTAGAAAAAAAATGTGAGTTATCAAAAATGGGAGAGTAGAGAGGAAAAGGGGAGAGATTGGCATATATATATATATATATATATATATATATATATATATATATATATATATATATATATATATATATATATAGAGAGAGAGAGAGAGAGAGAGAGAGAGAGAGAGAGACTCATTACAAAAAAAATGCGAGCTATTAAAAATGGCAGAGTAGAGAGGAAAAGGGGAGAGATTAGCACACACAGAGAGAGAGAGAGAGAGAGAGAGAGAGAGAGAGAGAGAGAGAGAGAGAGAGAGAGAGAGAGAGAGACAGAGAGAGAGAGAGGTGTAAAATTAGAGAGAAAAGTTGAAAAGAGAGGAGATGTAAAAAATATGTGTGTGTAGGTGTGTGTAAGGGGAGGGAGAGAGAAGTACACACACATACACACGCACATAGGCACACACACATAGTAGGAGAGAGATAACAAAGGGGAGAGAGAGAGAGAGAGAGAGAGAGAGAGAGAGAGAGAGAGGTGTAAAATTAGAGAGAAAAGTTGAAAAGAGAGGAGAGGTAAAAAATATGTGTGTGTAGGTGTGTGTAAGGGGAGGGAGAGAGAAGTACACACACATACACACGCACATAGGCACACACACATAGTAGGAGAGAGATAACAAAGGGGGGAGAGAGAGAGAGAGAGAGAGAGAGAGAGAGAGAGAGAGAGAGAGAGAGAGAGAGAGAGAGGTGCAAAACTAGAGAGAAAAGTTGAAAAGAGAGGAGAGGAAAAAAATATGTGTGTGTAGGTGTGTGTAAGGGGAGGGAGAGAGAAGTGCACACACACAAACGCACACAGGCACACACACATAGTAGGAGAGAGATAACAAAGGAGAGGAGAGAGAGAGAGAGAGAGAGAGAGAGAGAGAGAGAGAGAGAGAGAGATATATATATATATATATATATATATATATATATATATATATATATATATATATATATATATATACATACATACAAATGAGGCAGAAAAAAGCAATGAGAAATATAAGAGCAATAAGTTAAGAAATATGAAATACAATATGTGGGAAAGAAGTGAGGGGAGACAATGTCGTTTCGTGGCAATGTTGCACGACAGTGTGACTACACGGCCTAGCACTTTGAAAGTGCAAAGAGAGAGACATAGGTAAAAGAGGCCATAATTTTCATAGCCAACAAATAATGCAAACAAATGGCAAGTTTGTTCCTTTCACAATGTTGTTCATGGCACCTTCATGCAATAAGCCATGATAAGGTAGCCTAGTGTTTTCTTGTTGGGAGACAACATCAGCAAATGTCAAAATGTTAGGTTGGGTTTGAAGTTGTCTAGGTCTTTGACCAAGTCATATTCTTCAATAGGATCCATGAGCTTCTCCAATCGACTGGGAGATGGGGCAACACCCACTTTTATCTTCCCTCTTTCCTTTAGGAGTGGCGACATCTACACTTCTACTTCTGGAGCTACTTCGGCATCCTCCATGTCTTTCCTCTTTCCTTTAGGAGTGGTGACATCTACACTTCTACTTCTGGAGCTACTTCGGCATCCTCCATGTCTTGGACCTTTGGTCTTGTCTGTAATTGTCTTTGTAGCTCTTTGTGGCACTATAGTGCTATGTACTACATTGTTCTGCTCTACACTAATTTGTTTCTCCTTGGAGAGGTTGAACTTCACTGTTTTGGCAAAGGGTATGTTCTCTTTTGGAACAATGGGTTATCCTTTCTTGGCATGCATTATTGTGGCAACTTTCGATTCCACCAAATTGGAGGTAGGTTCTTGGGTCTTCTGTTGGGTATCAGGGCTAGCTTTCACAGGAACCAAACTAGGGAAGCCTTTTGCAGTGTGGCCTTCTCCTTTGCATCGACTGCATACAGGCTTGTAGTCCATAGACCTCCTACGGTTTGGACAATTTGGTGAGATATGTCTCTTTTCTCCACATCTGTAACATTCGACTTCTGATCTCTGGCCACTGCTAGACTATCATCCTTTGTAACTCTGAGAGAAAAACCTCCTCGGGCCAAAATTAGGACTCAACTCTCTAGGATTTGGCCCAATATCCTAAGTGGTCATCTTGGATTCCAACAAGTTGAATCTTGCTTCTTCGTCTTTCTTTCTTCTTTCATACATCTCCTTTATAGAGCAGATATCCAAGTATAGTTCTTCCTTAAATAGTAGAAACAGAAGGCTCTAGGGATAGTTGGTTTTTGGGTATATTCAGTTGCTAGATGTCCCGCTTGATGGCACTTCCCACACCATGTATTAGATCACATCACATCTATCCCACCTCTTGCAGGACTGGATATGTTGGTTGTATTCACCTTCAACATCTATAGCCGTTTAGTATTCATGTCCATCAACTCCTTGATGCTTGCAACTAAATTGGATAGGTAGTCCTTCAAATTTTCACCTCCTGGAGTACTTGCAGTAGGGTTTTGAGAAGCCTCCGTAACCATTGCATAGATTGGTTGGGTTGATCTAGAGGGTCCTTTGTTCTGATTCTGATTCAAAGCTCCTATTGAGACTGGGGATTGTTGGTTTTAGTTGGTAGGATTCCAATGTTGTTGTTGAGTTGCCATTAGGGGAACTGTTTGAGGCCACCGTTGTTGTGGTTGAACCATCATTTGAGGTATTGTTGTCTACAGCCACTGTGGATTCGGTGCACCATACTGTAGAACTGTTTGCATTTGAGGATAGGGGTAGGGAACAATCCCTATGACTGCATTTGGTGGGTATACCATTCCTGGCATGCTTCCACCTGTTCACTAGAGGACTGACTTAAGTTCATAAACTCTTCTCGCATCCACTCTTCAAAACCTTCACGCTAAAATTTAGTGAGGAAGGCCAACTTCAGGTTGTCCCATGTGCCAAAAGTTCATGCTGTTTGTCTCTCATACCACTGAAATGCTGTGCCTATAAAAGTGGCAGGGAATATTGCCAACTAATGTTCAGGGGTTCTGGCATTGTTAGCTATACACACTACCATGAACTCTGCTACACGAAGATTAGGGTCTTCATTGTACTCTCCCTTAAAGATGGGCAATGGGACTACATTCACTGGCCCTCCATTAATATTTCCAAGACGGATCTGATTAGGAAAGGGACCTGGAGTCACCATGGGGACTTCTATAAAGAGTGTCGCTAGGCATCAAAGGAGGCTTCTACTGCTAGCTTATTCTTAGCTTTGATTTTTGCCTTCTCTCTCCTCACATACCTCTGGACTTGTTCTAGTACTTGCCTCTTGGTCATGTCATTCTCATCAAGGAGTTAGCTCCACCCAGTTTGTCTGTACTCAAGAGAACATAATCAAAGGGGCTTTAGTATCTGGAGGACTCTCTTGCCAACATTTCTTCTACTTCCTTCTTTTCAATGTCTCTGAATTTAGCTTTCATTCCACTATTAGAGGGGAAGATATTCATTCTTGAAGATATCAAAACTCATTCTTCTGAGCATTGTTGTGGTGCCATCATCATAGTAATACTAGCTTCTAATGGTTTCAGTAGTGTATGTTGTGAATAACACTCTATCTACTAGCTTCCAATGGGTTGCACCAAGCGCCCCACGTATCTTGTTCTTGAGCATCCACAAACATATTCCAACTCTTTTCTGTCTTGTCCTTGTGAACTTCAATTGACTATGACTCCTGAAGCTTCTTCACAATTTCCCACTTGATGATGTTTGGAAACTCCTCAATGAATGCTAAATGTCCCATGGATGGTCATTCTCTCTATTTTTACACTTCAGTTTGCTCCCAGACAATTTGGCACCAAGATGCATGTCTCTGTTGCTTCAATAGGGAGAGGAAATAGTCCACCATATAGAGCTTGCATCATGATGGTAATATGTTTCCACCATTGTAGGATGAACTTCTTGTAGAAAGTGGCTTTGGCAATGAGAATCTCCAATTCTTTAGTGGCTGAAGGAACTTTGCAAGCATCCATTGAATTCTTTCCCTCTTGGCAATGATGCCATTTTCTTCATTTTCAACCCCTTCTAATGCATGTTCATGGTAGTATTCCCCGGCTGTGCACCAAATACATGAAGCCTCAAGAGGAACACCAAGGAAAACGAGGAATCTGCTACAAGAAAATCTATCTTGTATCACCAACAAGCATCTTTTTCATATTTTATGTGACTACAACAAGAAGAAAAGAACACCAGGAACAAGAAATCTTCACCCAGCTTTATAGAAACAATTCTTCCACAACTTTAACTTGAACAAAATTGATTATGCTCTTCATATTCTTCATAGAATTCATCAAGAGACCACAAAGACACAAGAGAATACATCACTTTGAATGAGAATCACCACATATTATTCTTTTTCAAAGGTTCCATAGCTTTCTCTCACAATCTCTCACTCATAGATACATTGTATTGCATAGATTTGCTATCACACTCACTCACTCACTCACTCACTCACTCACTCACTCACTCACTCACTCATACATGCTCTATCTCAATAGTGCAATGAGATAATCAAGAATAATCATTTATAACCCCTCTTTGGTCATGGATACTCCTCCCAAGAGGTATGTCTGATATGAAAGATCACTAGAGCCACTACACTGTCCTTTCATAGCTCAACAATGTCACTATCACTTCAGCCTTTACTTTGAGTCTTCAACAACAACTACTTCTTCTATTTCTTCGAGCTATTTTGAACTTGTATTCATCTCTTTCCAAGGTTGAAAAACTTCCCCAAGCTACACATTCATCCATCATCACACTTATAGAGGCATACAGAACATAACACAATAGAAACAGAGGCTCTACACAGAAGCTCAATAGAGGGTCTATAGTACAATACAGAAGGTTATCAGAAAGCCTTTAGCTCAACTTGAATCATTCAAAACCATCAAGAATCAATAAATAAGCTTCCAAATGCTCTCAAAATTCATCAATCATAAATCCAATCTCTCATACATAAGGAAACATAGCAAAACAGAAGCTTAACAGACTCCATCAGACACTATCAAGATATCAATAGAATATGTCAAAACATCATATCTCCACTATAAAACATCATGAGCTTCTCAAACCTAATCAACCTCATCCAAAACACTCTCAAACACTTCCAAATAAACTAATCAACTTACAAAATCCATCAAAAACTAACCATTCAATCCACAAAAACAACAAAAAATTAGCCAAAAAATCAAGTCATTTCAACCCTCAATAGACATGATAAACACTTCAATAGGCTGCACAACATGGCTACACACACATAGTAGGAGAGAGATAACAAAAGGGAGGGAGGGAAAGGGGAAAAGGGAAGAGAAAGATCACAAAGAGAGGAGATGAGTGAAAAAAGGTAGAAAGAGAGAGATTAGCAACACACACACACACACACACACACACACACACACACACACACACACACACACACATATATATATAGAGAGAGATGCAAATGAGACAGAAAAAAGCAATGAGAAATATAAGAGTAAGAAGTAAAGAATGTGAAATACAATATGTAGGAAAGAAGTGAGGGGATGGAGCCCCAAGAGGAACACCAAGGAAAAGGGAATTCTCTTGTAAGAAAATCTATCTTGTAACATCAACAAGCTTTTATTTCATTCTTTTGATCATCAAAACAAAGAAAACAACAATTCTTCACGTAGCATCATAGTAGATATCTCCCACGGATTTGATAGAATCAACCATATTCTTCAACATCTTCACAAAATCCATCAATAGAACAAAGAACAAAAGGGAATACACCATCTTTTAATGGAAATACATCACATATTATCCATCTTCAATGTCTTCATAGTTCTCTCTCTCAATCTCTCATATACAATCACATTGTTTTGATAGAATTGACTATCTCTGATTCTCTCTCTCTCTCTCTCTCTCTCTCTCTCTCTCTATCAATAGTACATCATATCCTTACTACAATACTCTCATAATAACCCTCAATAATCCTTCTTAGGTCGTGGATGCACCTCCCAAGAGGTATGTCTGATATGAAGAGTCACCAGAGCCACTACAGTGTCTTTTCACAGCTCACTACTGTCACTGTCACTTAGTCTTCTCTTTAGTCTTCAGCAGCTGTTTCTTCCACCTGTTTTAGCTCTTTTGAACTTAGATTCATCCTTTCCAAAGGTTAGAAAACTTTCCCAAAGTCACACATATATTCTATAGAACACTTACAGAAGGTCTACAGAATAGTCACAGTATAGTACCAGAACAATTACAGTACAGTTACAGAACAGAGACAGAAGCTCTACAGAAGATCTACAGAAGGTTATAGAAGGTCATTAAAACCTCATAACTCATACTCAAACCATTCCAAACTCTCAAAAACTATTCAATAAGCTTTCATAAGATCTCAATCTTCATCAATCATCAATCCATGCTTCATACAGAAGACAATCATAACAAAACAAAAGCTATACAAAACCAATCAGAACCTATCAGAACATCACAGAACCTCATATATCCACTGAAAATTATCATGAACTTTCAAAACATAATCAATATCATCCAAAACACTCTCAAATACTTCCATTAACAATCATATATCACTCTAAATCCACCAAAAATCAATCATTCAGACCTCAAAAACAACAAAAATCAGTCAAAAATTCAGCCTTTTTCCACTCTCAATATATCCCCACACTTAGAAAGGAAGCGTCCTCGTGACCTAAGGAAAAGAAGAATATAAGTTCACTAAAGAGCTCAATTTGGATCTTTTTTCAGATCTTCAATAATCTTGCCAAAACACGACCCCAACTTATCACCTGTATCTGATAGAAAAAATACTACTAAAGGAAAACTTCATTATACATTAACTCATCTAATTAATCATTTAAAAACCATTACAAATTTGTAAAGGATATAAGAGGTTCTCTTCAGCTTTCCACCATAGGCTTTTCATCGACCAGCAATCTTTTGAAAATAGCTCTCAAACAAGTATTCGCAACCAACACGAACTCATCACATACAATTAAAACAACACATACACGAACACTAACACAACCATCTGAATGACACCTCCAAAAACAACACATACACGAACACTAACACAACCATCTGAATGACACCTCCAAAAAGAGATATATAATTAAAATTATTCCAAAATACATGGCAAAGGCATCAATGAAGATGATCCTTTTAAAAGCTTGGTGGTTTCGGAATCGATCCATGGAGAAGGATTCATCTACAAATGTCTTGGGAGGATTCTGAAAAAACTGCAAGCAACACATCCTTTCTAGCAAGACAAGGTATCTGCTAGGGAGACATAGGGCATGAAAATACAGGACATCCAACTGGTGGGAGTCAATGTTCACATTGACATTCATACAAAGTTTTGGAATGGCCTTTTGATCATTATGGGAATGCCTATGCATGTATGCTAGATACCAAGCAAAATGAGCTGTCAATCTCACCAAAGGATCCAGAGATTGTGAATATTTGTGAGCAAAATGAATATAGTCCTGGTATGCTTGATTGGTAGTTATCTAATCTCCTAGAATTATTGGCCAATTTATTTGAGGTCCTGTAAGAGAATCATTCGAGCTCCATCCCTGTCTTCTGGAAATCTGAGGATCAAACCCATCATATTCACTAACCAACTGAGGTGGTTGAGAGATAGAAGTGGCAGGAGATGGAAGTGGAATAAGTAAAAGTGGATGAAGAGATGAGAAGGCAAAATCATAAAAGGAGGAATAATTTAAAGAAGGAGTGGCTGAATATTTTAGGGAATCACTTAGGAAGGGTGTTAATTGATAAATAGGAAAGGTAGAAGGTACATGAATGGATGGAGAAGGGCATGGTGGAAAAGGGGAAAATACTCTATCCTCGATAAAAGAACAGTATGTAAAGATGGGAATTTGAGGAAAAGATTGAGGTTAGAAAAGAAGGGGTAAGATGGTTGTGGAATTGGTTTGATAGAGGGAAAGATATATATCATAACAGTGAGCCATTTGTTGGTAATACAGTAGGGTAGGAACAGAAGGACCTAAGATAGATATTCTTTGATAGGCATCAAAAAAGGTAGAATCAAATGGATTATGTTTGGAAAGATAAGCTAAGAGATCCACCCTCAGTTGTTTAGTGCTCTATACATAGGTAGGGGCTGTGTTCTGTCTTTGATTCAGGACCACAAAATCAATCATGGAATGCCAGGAATTATTAGGGCAAGTAGCCACTTTGGAGGAGTAACTTTGAAACATGTCATCTATTCGCAACTCCAAATGGTTGACATACAAAACAACTTGTAAAACCACGTCTCCCACATATCAGGCCATATCCACTTCATCTGGAATCAACAAGTCTCCTTGTAGATACATATATGACATCAACATGGTATCGGTCGTAACAGAATCTTCAAACACCATATGGACCACCTCTGTCAGCAACTCAGGAGACCAAGCCCCACTCCAACCATCCTGTGGAAGAGGAAGATCCATCGTGGAAAGCTTCATGTAGAAGGCCAACTTTTGTAATTGATAGTGGATAAAGAAAGAATGGTCTGGAGGAACATATTCCTGGAATTGCTCAAATGTAGACCATAGCAGATCCATCCTGGACTGTAATCTTTCCACTTTATCTTGGAATAGAGGACACAAGGTAGCCTGTCTCTGAAGAACTGCCAAGTCCTACTGTGAGAGAGAAGGGATCAAGGGAACATTAGGGCTTGGAGGAACAGACCGTGACTTTGCCAGTTGATCTTGCAAGGTTGATCTTGCAACTGCTTAATTTGGGAAGCTTGTGATTCCACTGTGTCATTAGCAGTCTGTAAGGTTGAAAGTTTGACATCTAAGAGAGTTTGGAACTCTTGCGCTTCTTTGGGCATCCTCTCCTTCTCCTCTGAGAGGCTAGTAACCTTTGATTGAGCCTCTGTTTAACTCGGATGTTGCCTTATGCAACTGATCCTTAGACTGCATCAATTCTTGATAAAAGGAGGCATACAGCTGTTGAACACAGGCTGTCACTGACAGTTCAATGGAACTCTGAATGTCTTTACATAGGAAAGGAATGGCATCTCCCGAGACTAGACTGTTCAGTGAGAGGACTGATATATCCAACGAACCTTCTCGATGTGCTCCGAACAGGTTATTACATGTGAAATAAGCAGGGAGATCACTGCCAGAGGTAGCAGGAATGGGCACGGAAGGAAGGACGGAAGGAGCTTTTTCTGCTACCCGCTTCAAGCGTTTGTGCTGTATGACCAGGGGAGGTGGAGAATCCAAATCCTCTATATCAATTGGTTCTGACTCATCTGAAGGTGGAGGAGGAGGTACTGGATCAGATGGAGGAGGTGGAGGCACACTCTTCTGTAAACCTGAGTAGGTCAAGAAGGCATACAAGTACGATTCATAAGTGACATTGGTAACATTGCCCCTGGTGACTTTGACGAAATGTTGATCCATCTTAGTGAGTAAGTAAGTGCTCCAATCAATAGCTACTCCTTTTAACACCATCCGTGAAGCTGTAAAGAGCTCTTTGGACAAGTAATGGGATGGCGTTTTTGCAGGCATAAACCTGTCTTGGAGAAACGGATAGACCAACTTCCACACAGGATCAGTGATCATGGAAAAGGAAACTCCTGAAGACTTGATCACCTTCTTAACATCCAGAATTTCCCTGGTTTGTTTTTGTAACAGCTTCAAAATCTCTTCGTTAGAGAAGAGCTGGCGAGTTGTAACAAAGGGGTCACCTTTGTAGGGAAGAGACAGAGCCTTCCCTAGGCCTCGAGGTGTCAAAGTCATGGAAGTACCCTGGACCAGTCCCGACTTCTTGCTGTAGGAGGCCAGAAACTCATCATACATCGATGGATCCTCTGGAAGCAATGAAAAGGAGGCAGCCACGAAAGTTGCGAGTCCCGCCTTCGTGAGAGGCTCAAAAGTGAGTAGGAAAGAGTAATCCCTACAGACTAGTGGGACATACTGGATAGGGGGAGGAGCGTGAGGTGCCATTCAGATGGTAAACACACACACCACAACACAGACAGTCACAAAGAATGCCTGCAAAACAACCAAAAGGCGATAAAAAAGGAATCAATCCAAAACAAGGACACTCATACAAATATAGACGTAACTAACCCAAGTACCATCCCAAATAATACATAGCCTAGAAAAATTTTGGCATGACCTCTACACATATGCGACCAAAAGCTTCATGCGATGCAACTTGCAAGCACCCAAATCCTTGTATCAGGCAATAAAGAAAAAAACTACACATCGTACCTGTAATTGTAACACATGGACAAATCAGACTACCATAAAGAACGGACATCAAGACTGGACCATAACTTGACCATCAGTGTCAACTAATAGACTTTTACGCATCCATCCCATGAAGCGAGTTCATTAAAAAGTGAAAATAAGTGCAGTGAGGGAGAATTAATTTAATGAAAGGTTCATTGGAATAAAATATTAACAATGGGTGACATTTTATTAAGTGATAAAACTTAATAAGAAAATGGCGGTTCCTTTTTAAAAATTTAATTACAAATTATTAAGTTGAAACGGTGCTTTCATGCAACCCGGACTTCGATGCCCAAACTGGGTCTCTAAATGCAAATTCCTTAATTAAAAATTAAGAGTGATGTGGAGCGCTTTTTTGCCAGCGCGTGCTCTTGTGACGGCTGGTTCATTTTTATTATAAATTAAAGTGCCTCTTAAGTACACATAGCGCATGCAAAGTGAACAGCTGGTTGATTTTTATTATTATGAAATTGTGTGTTTAGCGCAAATGCACGTGAAAAATGTGAATGAATAAATATTGCATTTTAACAATTAATTTGTGATTAAGGGGGAAATGAAAATAAATAAAGCACATAAAATAAATACTTGGAAGGGGTGTGTATGCAATGGCATGAAGGCGCACGGAAGAGTCCCCCAAAAGCAATGAATCCAGTAAAAGAAAAGTAAAGACCACTGACTGAACAACAAAGACAACACATTAGTGGATGTGTCGATTTTGAGTATGATTGTGAATTTTATTATGATGTATTAGGATAGTTTTTGTTTGTTGTTTTTTAAAATTTTATATTATGTTTTTTTGGTATTTTAGGGGGTATTATGTGTGGTGATTGGAGTTATGTGTGTTTTTCTGGATTTGTTGTTTAATAAATTGTATGTGGGTGTGTATTTATGGGTTTTTTGTATTTTGTTCAAAAGGAAGAATAATTAAAGAGAAATATGGGATGAAGTAAAAAGAAAATTTCAGCCAGTTAGGAAATATCCACAATTTAGGGTATGAAAATAAGATGGGGATTTTTATGGTGAAGTGGTGTGCGTTTGGTCTTTTTTGTTTTAATAAATTGTTTTAAATAGGGGTACCATGTATAAAAATATTTTGAAGGAGAAAAATGAATGGGAAAAGGTCAAGGGGGTGGGTGGAATTTTTTAAAAATTTTCAGAATTTTTTCTGTATTTTTGTCTAATTTTAAATGAATTTTTGTGCATTTTTATAGGTAATTTTGAATAAATTGACAAATATGGAATTTTATGGAATTTTAAGGGTTGAAATTTCTAGTTGACAAATTTTTAAAAAATTTTAGAAAGTAAAGGGAATTTTTAGAAATATTTTTGAAATTGTTTTGAGTGGAAATTAATTTATAAATTAATTAAATCAATTAAATCAGTCAAATTAGCTTAGTTTGGTAAGTAAGGTCAAATTAAGTCGGCTAAGGCATGGAAGTCAGGGTAAGTCATATAAGTCAAGCTAGGTTAGGTCAGGTTAGTCAAATGGAACTAGGTTAGTCTGGGTTAGGCAAAGTCAAATAAGTAAGTTAAGGCAAGTCAGTGGAGACTAACCTAAGGGGGGTTAGTTAACTAGGGGGGTTAACTAACCTAAGTAGGGTTAGTGGAACCTAGTTAGGGGTTAAGGAACCTAGGGTTAGGGTTAGTCTAACTAAAGTAGGGTTAGTTTGACTTGGGGGGTTAAACTAACTAAAGTTGGGTTAGTGGAACCTAGTTAGGATTAAGGAACCTAGGGTTAGGGTTAGTCTAACTAAAGTAGGGTTAGTTTGACCTAGGGGGGGTTAGACTAACTAAAGTAGGGTTAGTTTGACCTAGGGGGGTTAGACTAACTAAAGTGGGGTTAGTGGAACCTAGTTAGGGTTAGACTAACTAAAGTTGGGGTAGTTTGACCTAGGGGGGTTAGACTAACTACATTAGGGTTAGTTGACTTAAATATGGTTAGCCTAACTAATTAAGGTTAGTTAACTAACCTCTAGTTACAGTGAGGAGGAGGAAGGGGGGAGGGAGGAGGAGGAGGAGGAGAAGGGCGGCGGCGTAGGCGAGGCTGGCGGCGGCGGGCATCAACAGCGGCGGCGTTGGGGAGTTGATAGCGGTGGCGGCGGGCGTCAATAGTGGCGGCGTTGGGGAATCGAGGAGGAGGCGGCTTGGGGGAGGCTGACACCGAGGCGGGGAGGAACGGGGGGGTGAAGGCGCCGAGGAAGGGAGGGAGGAGGGGAGGGGAAGGCGCCGAGGAGGGGAGGGAGGAGGGGAGGGGAAGGCGCCGAGGAGGGGAGGGAGGAGGGAGGGGGAGAAGGGTGGAGGGGGGAGAGGAGAGAGAGTGAAGGAGGAGGATGGAGGGAGGAGGGGGAAGAGGGAGGGAGTGAGATGGTGGTGGTAGGAGGGAGGGAGAGGGGCGCAGAAGGAGGGTGATGGAGGGAGGAGGTGGGGGAAGGAGGAGGGGAGGGAGGGAGAGGATGAATGGGGAGAAGGAGAAAAGGGAGCGGGAGGGAGCAGAGGAGGAGGGTGATGGAGGGAGGAGGACGGAGGGAGAAGGAGGAAGTTACGGGGAGAGAGAGGGAGGGGGAGGAGAGAGAAAAAATAAAAAAGAAGAGAGATAGAGAGGAGAGAGAGGAGGTATCAGAGAGAGAACTAGGGAGAGAGAAGACTGCAAAAGAGAGAGAAAGATAGGAAGAGAAAGAAGAAGAGTGATGAGGAGAGAGAAATACTAGATTTTAGAGAGAGAAAGACAGGAAAGAAGGGGAAGCCATAGAAGCTATGAGCAAGAAGGGAGAGAAAGTCTGTAATTGTATTATTGTGTCAAAAAGATGTGTAAAATTACATGTCCTCCCCTTTTATACCAATGTCAGTGTGACATGGCATAATATCAATGTTATTTATACTAATTCCTTATTCTCAGCTTCTTACAATCCATCCCTTCCCAAAAGTTTTTGTCCTAAAAAACAAACCTGAAAGACTAGAAAAGGATAGATGAAACAGAGTACTACTCTGATACAAGGGCTACAAAAATAGGAAAAGCACTAGTTTGTACTAAGTAATAGAGAGGATCATAAGTGGGAAAAGTGAATAGGCCATATGAACATCCATTTTGAAATGATAAAACTGAAAACTGAAAACTGAACAATCATAACTCCCAGAAAGGACACCTGCAAGAAATAGACAACTTGCTGTCTACTACAGAACCTGCTGTAGTAAAATGGAGATATCTTGGGATGGGCATATCCAAATCAAGTGTGCTATGAGTCAAAAGAAAACTCATTAGACATACTTGCAACCCATATAGATATCCTTCTTTTGTAATCAAACCAGAATTGAAGCTGAACCAAAACAGTAAGCTGTCCAGAAATTGTCTGCAATAGAACCAGAGATAAATGGACTAATTTTCAGCCAAATAAGCCTCTCAAAGATGAAAATTCTGAACCCCAATATGGATGTTGGCCTAATGAAGGTGCAAAATCCCGCTCAAAACCTCCTGGATCAAAAGGTATTCTGTCATAATGATTGTCCAAGAGAATAGAATGCCTCTCAACCACAAACTCCAATCCACCCGGATCAAATGGATACGATGAAGTATCCCCATAATCAAATCCATGATCACATCCATAATCCCTCGGATCATAGGGAAGCACAATGCTATCTTCATATTCATGTATGCCCAAATCATGTATTATATCATCATCAGACATGTGCCAGTCATCATAACCATGATCAAGGTACTCATTATCAAATGCGTTCAATGGCTGTTGTAGACCTTGATTAAGTGTAAACTAATGCCCAAAAATATCATCATGAGGTTTCTCTAAGAGTCTAAAACCTTCAACATGACCGTCTACATCTGCAAGTGTTTCATGTGATTTATCAACGAAGATGCCATCAGCTTGTACATCTTGCTCATATGCAAGTGCCTCATGTAATTCATCAACGAAGATACCATTAGCTTGTACATCTTGCTCTTCATTGTTCCCTTCTTGTACATCTTCTTGGGCTCATACATCTTCTTGGTCTTCTTGCTCATCCTCTTGTTGATCATGTTGTTCATTATCCAAATCTTGTTGTTGAAGAGGTGGATGCTCATAAGCATAAGCATGTTGACCATAATAGCCATTCTACTGCCAAGGTTCAATGGAATGATACTCTGCATTATGATATGGTACATCATATTTATAAGCATTAACATGTTGTCCAGATGTACTTGCATACTGCCATATTCATTTGCATGTTGTTGCTGTTCATATTCATAAGATGCATGTAGATCATAGTGTGTACCATCAGCATATACATGTTGTCCATAAGCATAAGCATTTGATTCAAGTGTACCATCAGCATATACATGTTGGCCATAAGTATAAGCATTTGATTCAGGTCTTGTTGTTTTTTCCATACCCGCCTTTAAAAGAGCAATACACCGATCAGCTAAAACTCCAAGTTTGTCAATATTAGCCTGTGTTTGAAGCCAACCTTGTCCAAGTTTGTCAATATTAGCCTGTGTTTGAAGCCAACCTTGTTCACTAGAGGTGGAGCTATTGATCTCAATTGCCATTGCAGTCAAGTTGCTGTATTGGTGAATCTGATACCACTATGAACATGTGCTCCAAATCTGTAACCCTGCAATGCATGAACCAACCACAACAATTGACCTCTCTCAAGAAAACCAGCAAAAGCCAAGCCTTCAGTTGCAAAGTAACTTGCAACCAATGAAATGGAAAATTTGCAATTCTCTCTGCTTCACAGACATTTGCAAACAACACTCATCAGTGAACAGCATCTGCTGACATCTGCCAGTCCCAACTTGTAAGACATTTGCGAACAACACTGATCAGTGAACAGCATCTGCTGACATCTGTCAGTCCCAGCTTGTAATGCGTGACTTCCCTTACAAATGCAGCAGCCTCAGAACTCCCAATTGTAGCGCTTTTCTCATCCATAGCAACTGCATATTTACAGTCACTTCCTTGAAGCTAAGCCTCCCATAGTAGTGGGTGCTAGGTCAATGAATCCGCAACAGTCACCACTGAGATGTGCAAGATGCTGTAATGGCAAGCTTGAAGAAAGCGTACAGCCTACTACACATTTTATCACAGCAGCAACAAGGGCAGCGACAATTATAAGAGGATTGCTGCTCAATAGCATCAGAAACCCTATCAGATTTCCGAAAAGCAGTGAGATTGCTGAGTAGAAAGGGGTATGCAAGGGTCAGACGAGGTCCAGCTGAATTGCAGTATGTTGCATTTGGTTGCCTTGGGCATGGGCTGATAGAAAGTTCTCATGTCCGCCTTGATTCCAGCAGCACTCCTGACACAACTTCATCCATCACCATACACATAGTAGCATGCCAATCTTGCAGCTCAGCAGCAGTGGTTGGACCCAGAATCCAACTGTATACTCCCCAACAAACACCACATCAATTTCCTGATGAATGGGGCTCTCATGTGTCTACTAATTCTCATGTGTCTATTAATTCTCCTATGTCAGCTTCAGTGTCACCAGTACAGTTGATTCGGGAGATCAAGCAGTTGGAGTCAACATGTAGTAGAGTGTGTGCAAATGAAGTTGTTAAAACACAATTAATTGAGATTTTTGGTTCCAGAGAAGAGATCGAAGAACAATGTTCGATCTTGTATAAGGAATTGGCTGTTCTGAAAAATGAACAGTCTCAGTTGTGGGTTGAGTGTGAACCAATTGAGACATAGCTGCAGGGTGTAAACAGTCTGATAGAGGAGTTGGTTATACAGTTGGACAATGCCAAGAAAGCCCAACAAGCTGCCCTCACTGCATGTAAATCTCTGAAAAAAATTACTGAGTGAACAAAATTCCGAGTTTTACAAAAACAAGAAGGATGTTAGAAAAGCGAAAGAGTTTGCTTCAGCTAAGGACTAGGAGAAGTTGGAGGCCTTTTGCAATGAACAGAGCACATTGAGGTGCTTGGAGACGTTGGATGGCAGGTCTTTAGGGCTTGATGAGGAACCCATTCTTTTGATGAATGATGTGGATGTTTTGTCGGTGCCACCAACCAAGGTAACCAAGGCTCCTCCAACCAAGGCTCTCAAAAAGGGTGGCTTGGAGAAGCTAGCTGTAAAGAATGTTGTTCCAGTTAAGGAGGAGAATAGAGCTGTTGAAACATCTGAACCCAGCAAACCCTCATCAAAGTTTATGGATGATGCCCCAGCAGTTTTAGAACTTCCAGAAGGTTTTGCAATGAAGGAGGCTCAAGCTGCTGAGCTCAAAGAGAAGCGCAGACAGGAGGAGATGGCCAAGGCTAGGGAAACAGCTCAGAGAAAAAAAAAAGAGACAGATGGAGAGGGCTCAAGCTAAAGCATTACTTAGAGCTTAGAAAGATGAAGATCTCAGAGAGAAAGAAAGTGTGCTGGCTGCTGGTAGGGGTAGATATCATGCAGTTTTCCATCTCCTGTTTGCTTCTGCTGCTACTCCTTCCATCATTCTTGCAGGCTCAATTGACTCAAGGCAATCAAATACACTGCTCAAGAGAGAGAAGCAAGACAGCTTGGGATATTCCCAGAGCTTCTCAGCTCATCACAATCCGATGAGGCCCAGGCACTTACACCCCCTCAACAGCATTTAGGACCAGGATTCCTCCCCTCATTTTCTTGTCTTGCACAAAAGCTCTCAATCCGGATGGAATCGTGAACTTTCCCTCTCTGATGATGCGTGGTTTGATAGCATCAATGATGTCTGGCGAATTCTTGTTTCACTGCTCTTGCCTTGTTTTGGACCCAGCACAGATTTTTCCTGTTTCGGACACACCCTGCCTGGCTTGTTGGCAAAGAGAGAGAGAGAGAGACTCTATAACTCGATAAGCTACCAAAGAGAGATATCTTCCTGCGTCAGCCTTCAAGGATCTATAGATTCGGCACTTTGGAATGTGCTATCCAGAATCTTGGGAGGAACCGGAGCTTGGTGAGACCTGAGGGCCTTGATATGGGAGACATCAACGAGTCGGTGGGACTCATGTACCTATCTGTAGGAAATCCTATGAGCTTCTTGGAAGGAACCTTGACAGGATCCACAGGATTGGCAGGGATGACCTTTCGTTCCTGATTTCGATGTAGCTTCAACAAGATGGGGGAGACGAGCTTGTTGTTGTTGCAACCATGAAATTTGGAGTCAATGTTCCTTTCCGTGAGGACATGAGAAGGGGAGGGAGGAGGAAGAGGGAGAAGGGGAGGGAGAAGGAAGAGCGGGACTTGCAAAAGGGAAAGAAGAAAGAAGAGGAGGAGGTGAAACAGAAGAAAGAGGCTTCTGTTGTGGTTCCTTGCGGTGGACAGGTGATGGCTTTGCTTGTCTTCACTGAAACCAGACCTCAAGAGTTGAGGTAAAGAAGTAGGCATGGTCTGTGTGGTTGAAGAAGAGATAAAACCACCTGACATATATGCATCATTCTTTTGTCCACTGCTTAATGTACTTAAGCTCCTTCCCTCTCTCTGAGATCTTGATTTTCTTTCAGCATGTATACTCTGCTTGTATCTCCTCAAGAGCAGCAATATGCTCCTGGAGATGTTGCTGAAAACACCATAGATGCTGGAAAGAAGTCTTGAAGAAGAAGAAGAAGAAACGTTTGCTCCCTAAAGCCTCTTCAAAGCCTTCAATAATGGTGCTCCACTTGTTAAGAATGAAGAGTAAAGAAAGTTTCCAGCATGAAATGCCTATAAAAACCTCATGGGGCTGAAGGCTAGGAGAAGATCTCTGCTGCAAACTCCATGAAAGCTTGGCAAAATCTTGGAGAAAGAGGAAAGGAAGATCTCTTTTGAAAAATAACCACAGTTTAATCCCAAACTAAGCCCGGTTAACCATCATTTGCCCTAATTACCTCCAATTTTGCATAAAATTTGATGACGACCTGTCATTTAAGCCATTCTCCGCCATATCTGACCTTGGATATCTCCAGATGTAGTCTCTTACTAACTGTAGATGATCTGCAGCACTCCACTAGTCACTGTCTTGTACCATTTTTGTCTGAAATTGATTTTGAAATAGGAAAATGGGACTGAAAATGGAAGAAAAGAATGGATTAAAGACTCAAGCTTTGATACCACTTGTCAGAGAGAGAACTAGGGAGAGAGAAAGAGGAGAGAGAAGACTGCAGAAGAGAGAGAAAGATTGCAGGAAGAGAAAGAAGAAGAGTGATGAGGAGAGAGAAAGACTAGATTTTAGAGAGAGAAAGACAGGAAAGAAGGGGAAGCCATAGAAGCTGTGAGCAAGAAGGGAGAGAAAGTCTGTAATTGTATTATTGTGTCAAAAAGATGTGTAAAATTACATGTCCTCCCCTTTTATACCAATGTCAGTGTGACATGGCATAATATCAATGTTATTTATACTAATTCCTTATTCTCAGCTTCTTACATGAGGGAAGGGGGGGGGGGGGGGAGTTGGAACGGACGCGGGAGGGGGGGTTTAATAAATTAATAAATAAATGAATAAATAAAGTAATAAAATAATTAATAAAAAGAAAGGTGTGCACCGGTCCGCGCGCATGTGCGGGGCGGGGTAAAAGAAATTTGCCATGGCAGGATTGGAACGGCATCGGGACGTCGGCACGGGGTTTACGTATGCGATCGGGCGTGGCAAGACGCGTAAAACCGCAAATGCGTGCGTGCACGCGCGAGACGAGTCGCGCGAAACACGTTAAAATAAAGAAAAATTAATATCTCACAATCCGATCGTTGAAACGAAATGACGTAAAAATAAAAAATGTAACAGACGGCAGGGGGAAGATAGGGGAAAAGGTCAACCGAGGTGCCAAGGGAAATAAAGGGCGTGCACAGGAAAAAAAAACACGAAAAACGGCCTCGAAAACACATACGGGGATTAATTTCAGGAAACCCGCTCACTGGAATGCAGGGCAGAAAGAAGGAAAAATGTGCAAAAGAACGCACCCAACAACCCTATCATGTCAAAACACAGTTTCAACCGTGAGAGGACGCATTCACATGGGAAAAACGAAAAGAGACACGCAAATACGGTCAAAAATTAATAACAGAAGATCGGTCCACCGGAACAGAGGGCAGCAAAAACGACAAATGTGCGGGGGAAGGGGTTGCATAGGGCTGTCATGTTAATATGCAAGTCCAATAGGGTTCAGAGGCGTTCACATGCAAGAAACTCCAAAAAGACACTCAAAAACACTTTTAAAAATTAATAATAATAAGTTTGGAAGTCGGAAGAGGGGGAAAAAAAAGGAAAAATGTATGGAAAGGCGTGATGGACACGGTTGTCAAGTCAAACTGGAATTCCGATGCAAACAAGGCAGGTTCACATGGAAAAATATCAAAAACACGCACGAAAATGTCCCGAGAAACCGCAAAAATTAGTATTGGACAAACCGTGCATTGGAATGACATGGAGTAAAAAGGAAAAATGTCAGGGAGAAAGTGGTTGTCAAGGCTATGATGTTAGATCATGGTTCCGAAGCAAGAAAAGTGCGTTCACATGGAAAACTGTCTAATGTACGCAAAATCTTTCAAAAATTAATAACTCAAAAACCGTGCATCAGAACAGGGGTGGGTAAAAAGAAAAATTGGATACTTTGAAGAGGCAAATAGGGCTATAAGTTTAGATTGGAATTTGGGGGAACGTAGGGCGCATTCACATAGAAACATAGCAAAATACGAGAAAAAGAGAAATGGAGGAGGAACAGCCCCAAGGGAGGGGAGACAGTGGACGGGTGGGTGGGTAAGGGACCCCAGGAGGGTAAAAGAAAGTCATGGCGTACATGCATGAGCAAAGTGAGGCATATGCAGGGCGGTATGCAATGTAGATGCGGAGGGACGCGTCCCCACACTTAAAACCTTAACGAGTATGGTTGACCGAGCAACAGGGACCTAATACCACACGACAGACCAACCGCTAACGTCCCCACACTTAAAACATGACCGTCACTAACAACAGAAGGTAGAGGGTTAGAAAAACTTGGCCCATGTTGTCAAGAATCAAGGTTGACTGTCGATGGCACGTCCACTGTCGTTGTCGGCTGCTGCAGGAGGTACCAAGGTATCTTCATAGAACACATCCGTCATGGCAGGGACCACACGGTAGCACCCAGGGAGGTAGCTGGTTGAAGGAAGCGTAGGAAATTTGTTGATGATGAGGAATGTTGCACTCAACGCACAATCACTCATATGGAATGAAAGAGCAGTCACTCACCCCATGACTAATATCACTCGAGGAAATCAGAATGAAAACCCATAGCTCACACCCAGTTTAGGAAGTGACAAAGGAATGGTGCACAGGGAGTATGCTAGGGTGCACAATTGATGGTGCATCAGTGCGTCTAACCCGTCTGGCATAGGTGCAAGGAGGAAGGCAAGGGAGCCTTACAGTGCAGTGTACAGAATAGGGTGACGTGTCATGTGTTGATGGCAGAAACCCAGCCCATGGGTGCATAGGGAAACGAGAATATACCTTGCACCAAGGGTCGTAACGTCCCTCAATCCTCACCTCTCGGTAATTGATTAAAGAAACTCCAGTCACACTCAGCCCACCCTCTGTCTCACACTCTGTTGATAGATACAGAAGGCAGCCAGGTCCTGAAACCCATTGATGTAATCCTCACGGTCACTTGTGCAAAGGTTGTATGCCTTGTGCGCATTTGATGGTACAACTGTGCATCCCGCCCTGTGCCAGCATACAGTGCAAGAAGGAAGGCCGGGGAGCCTTATGGTGTAGTGCACAAGAACAAATCGTGCTTTGTGCATTGAGAGGCCCATCCCATGCGTGCAACACTTCATTCACACTTCTCACCTCTCATTTGATTTGAAGGGAAAATACTGGTCACTTGCCCCACCCTCTGTCTCACTCTCTGTTGATAGTTACAGAGAGCAACCATACTCACTTTCCCATCCGGTTAGGATGAAAGCTCGCGTCACTCGATTGTTTGTCGATGAAGATCATGTCGTCAGTTGTTGAAGAGGCGTACCCAGCGAGGTAGCCATCAGATCGAACGTTGTGTTACATAGAACATGGCATCTGCTAGAGGACTGTCAAACGCTCTGCAGAAAGGCACAGGACACAGCATACCAAGGGAGGCAGCTTTGGAACTGGATCCTGAGGATGTCAACTGATGAATCCACTTTCTGGACTGCTGGGTATTGCCACCTTTTCCACAGCCAGCTTCTCGCCCAAGGGTGTTGACCACCTTGTCTTGGAACGAGGCCTGCTATGACAGGGAATTTCTTCCTTTTCTCCCATAACAGTTTTGTTTTTTTCTTTTCTTTTCTTGTTGTTGTTTTTTTTTCTTTTTCTCCTATTCCCGAGGGTGTCTCCACCTTTTCTCGAAGAATACGTCGGCATGACAGGGACCGAAGTCCTTTTCTCCCATGACCGATATGTATATTCTTTTCCTTTTTTCGAATTAAGCAAGGGAATGGTAGAAATACCATTTGTCAGAACCAACCTCGCCACTGCCACCACTGGTGGAAAATAGAGGATAAGAGATCAGGGCTGGAAGGTGGGGCTGAGGGGACAGAGGGTTGCGTCCACCTCATTAGGAGTGGCTGAAGAACGGCTATCAGAAGTAGCATCATAAGAGTTACAGTGCCACGCCAACGAGGGAAAGGATCAGGTGATCGTGATTGTCAAGATCCCCAAGGAGGGAAGTACTTCCTCAGGCGATAGCCATTAATTAGGAAGGGATCATCAGAGGCATCAACGGTTTGCACTTGGACAAAGCCATTAGGGTTGACAGCAAGTACCTTATATGGGCCCATCCACCGCTGTTGGAGCTTGCCAGGAAACTTGCCAAATCGTGAATCATAGGCTAGGACCAAATCACCTTCTTTGAACTCCTTGTGCTTGATGAAGCTGTCATGGTAAGCCTTACGTCGAGCTTGCGTGGCTTCCATGCACTGTAGAGCCATCCTGCGAGTTTTGTCCAAACATTCCAAGTACAAGAGACCGCGTTGCAGTGAATCATCGTCCCCCAAACGCTCTTTGATAGCCACTCGCAAAGAGGGCAATTCCAGTTCAATAGGGAAAACAACTTCTATACCATACACCTGCTTAATGGGAGGTTATGTATGCCCAGAGGGCCTCTGTAAGTCATCATCCCAATCACGACGATGTGCGGCAATCGTTCTTGTCAGAATCGAGTAGAGGATGCGATTGGTGACTTCAACTTGGCCGTTGGCTCTGGGGTAATAAGGAGTGGACTTGTGATGGCGGATCTTATACAGCTCTGTCAACTCTTCCATGACTTTATTAATGAAATGAGTGCCTCTGTCACTTACCAGCTCTAGGGGACTGCCAAAACAGGTGATGATATTCTCGTACATGAACAGGGCCATGTTGTTACCATCGTCCCACTTTAGGGCTTTAGCTTCACACCACTTTGTAATATAATCCGTACATACCAAGATGTATCTGTTCTGTTTCCTTCTGGTGGGAGGATTGATTGGGCCGACGAAGTTGATGCCCCACTTCTCGAACGGCTTCAAAGGAAGGATAGGTTGCAGTGGCATAGCACTGGTCTTGGTGGGTTTCCCCATCCTCTGACAGGCATCACATCAATTGCAGTAGTCATAGGCATTCTTATGAATGGTCGCCACCAATAACCTGCTAGCAAAGCCTTCCTGGCTGTAGCTTCTCTTGCAAAGTGGCCTCCACACGGCTCGTCATGGCAAGCCTTCAAAACAATCCCAATCTCATCTCCTGCAACACATCTTCTGAGCACTTCATCTTTGCCTTTCTTGTACAGTGCACCGCCTAATAGGGTGTAGGAGGCTGATTCTAACATAAGCTTCTTCCTTTCCCGACTAGAAATGCCAGGAGGGTACTGTTGGGTTGCTAAGAGATTGGCAATGTCTGCATACTAGGGGGTTACAGTTTCTACCAGGAATAGGGAAGCATCAGGGAGGTCTGGATCATCCTGCTCCTCGTATGCAGTTTGTGGGATACACGACATATGGTCAGCCAGAACATGGGAACGACTAGGTTTGGTAATCACCTCAAAGTCGAACTCCTGGAATAGAAGGAGCCATCTCATCATTCGTCCTTTCACGTCTGCTTTGTTCATCAGGAAGGACAGGGCCTCATGATTCAGATAAAATTTAAAGTGGGTAGACAGTAGGTAGTGGCGAAACTTCTCCAGTGCAAACACCATTGCCAAGCACTCAAGCTGTGTCATCACTGTGTAGTTCCGTTCCCTATCAGTGACCTTTTAGCTTGCATAATATATCGGTTGATCTAATTTGGAGGGGCCCTTTTGACATAGGACATCACCTAGCCCTTCAACTGATGCATCTGTGTGCACATGGAACTCCTTCGTCCAATCAAGAGGCTGTAAAATAGGTGCCTGGATCAGGCATTGTTTTAGGGTATTAAAGCCTTCTTCACAGTCATCCGTCCAAAGGAAATCAACTTCTTTCCTTAGGAGCTTGTGTAGAGGGGCTACCTTAGTTGCAAAATGTGCAATAAATCTTCTGTAATAGCCCACATGGCCAAGAAATCCCCTCAATTGTTTGAGATTGGTGGGTGCTGTCAGAGCTGCGATCTTTTCGATCTTTGCAGGGTCTGTTGCAATTCCTTGTGCAGAGACAATATGGCCCAACAGAACTCCTGAGGAGACACCAAAGACACATTTGTCGGGGTTAAGAGAAATCCCATACTCTCGGCATCTGTCAAAACATTGCTCTAGGTTCCCCCAGTGCTCATGGATCAAACTATTGACACAGAAGTCATCAAGGTACACCTCAATGAAATCATGCAGATGGTTCTGGAAGGCCGCCATCATTACTCATTGGAAGGTGGTAGGAGCATTACAGAGTCCGAATGGCATCACTCTGTAGGCATAGGTCCCCCATTCCGTGGTGAAGGTTGTTTTAGATTGGTCCTCTTCTGCGATTTGGACTTGGTTATCCACTGAATCCGTCCAAGAGGGAATACAGCTCATGGCCTGCCACTGTGTCCAACAGTTGGTCTGTAAAAGGGATAGGGAAATGATCCTTCTTCGTCTTCGAATTGAGCTTTTGGAAGTCAACACATATTCGAAGCTTCCCGTTCTTCTTGGGTACTACCACAATGGGCGAAACCCATTCACTGTTAGCCATGGGATAGATGAACTCTGCTTCAAGGAGTTTCAATAATTCAGCCTTCACCAGAGCAGAGTAATTAGGATTCATCCGTCTTTATCTTTGCCTTACAGGTTTGGCATCGGGCTCTAGGTCAATGTGATGTTGACATACTGTAGGATCAATCCCCTTTAGGTCTTTGTAGGACCAAGCGAACACATCTAAGTTCTCCCTGAGTAGGTCTCGAAGGACCACCGGTTCTTCTTCTGGAAGATTGAGACCCACTTTCAGGTGACGTTCAGTACCCTCAGCATCCAAGAGCGTTACTTGTCTTTCACCTTCCACTTCGCGGATAAATGTCCCATAGATTGCTTCTGGGTAGAGGTCTGACTCCTTCAAGAGAGTCGTATCCTCATCTGATGTCCCATTAGAACCAGTGTCCTCCTTTTGAACAGATGACTCATTCGTATGTTTAATTTGTTGAAAGGGTATCACAGTCTTATTTGCTTTTGTTTGAGTGGTGACCTCTTCAGGACTCAAGGCTTCATCTTCATAGGATGCGTCCAGGAATGTCACATAGCACGGACCTACTAGAGGCTGTGACTTTGAGGGCTTGGGCTTCTGTTGGCAGGGGGCATCATCATCTTCTTCTCTTTGGACTGAACAGTCAGGGCGACAGGAGCCATTGGTGAACTTAATTTTTACGCCTTTAATCCATTGCTTATACATATTCTCCATACTTTGGAGTCCATTGATCAACCCAAATGGAACCATGGTCATTCCATCCAGTACCCTGAGATATTCGGCCTCTGAGGTCTCTGTAGGGACATCAACCAGATCATCCTCTATCAGAGGAAATTCTTCATCTGCAATTCCATAGCCTACTTCATTCTCTTCCTCATCATTTTCATCCTCTTTCTCTAGAGGCTCTGTCTCTAGTGCTGTAGAGGCTCTATAGGAGAAGAACAGATCTTCTGCCTCTACATCTGCTTTTGCTTCCGTCACCAGTTTTGACTCTACTTCTGGTTCTGGTTCTGGCTCTGTATCTATTACTGTCTCTGTATCCGTTTTGTCTCTGTTCTGTAGACGCTCTGTATCTGCTCTGCCTCTATACTGTCTCTGATCTGTAACTGTACTGTCTCTGTACTGACTCCACTCTGTCTCTGCGACTGTCATGTAACAAGGAGAACAATACATACATGCTTCTATTTCACTGTCAGATGTGATTTCAGAAGTTAATTCTAATTGAGGTAGGAGATATTCACCCATGGTCAAGGATTTTACTTCCCTTGGCAGTTGGCTTACAGTGCCCACTGTTAGGGACTGTGCTTCCATTTTCTTAGGAAAGATTTGCTTAACAGCCTCTTCATCTCCCGATGCACCATCTATTACCTCGTTAGAGGAGTTAGTTATGACTTCAATGGATGTGGATCCATTACCTTTTCACGATCCATACAGCTTTAACACCGCTTTATTGGGTCCTTTGCCTAGGGTTAGGGTTCCTTTGAACCAATCCGTCCTGGCTTTTGCTTCAAAAAGCCAAGGTCTTCCCAATAGCAGAGGGTATGAGGTCCCATAAGAATTTGGTTTGACCACCAAATATGTCAGCCAATAGTCTCTTCCTGCAAGGATTGTTTTTACATATGGGAGGATGCCCAACGGTTTGACTCTACTTTGGTCTGCCAATCTAATAAGCCACTGTGCAGGTTGAATTCCTTGCAACCCTAAGTCCTTCATAGTGACATCCGTCATTATGTTTACTGATGAGCCTCCATCAATCAATGCATCTGAAATGAAGCATCCTTCTATCCATACACTAATCTCTGGGGTTCTAGGATCTAAAAAGGCATTAGCCACATCTACTTCCTTTATAGACTCCGAGGCATTATTAGTATTGGTCGTTGTTGAAGGAGCGATCCTTAGTCCACGCCTTCGTGTCAAGATGCTTTTGAATCTCTTTCGGCAGCTGGGAGACAGCATCAGCAACTGTCGGAATGTTAAGTTTGGTTTAAAAGTGTCTAGGTCTTTGACCAAGTCATAATCTTTAATAGGATCCACAGGCTTCTCCAGCCGGCTAGGGAATGGGGCTACACCCATTTTCATTTTTCCTTTTTCTTCTAACAATTGCAACATCGGCACTTCTTCTGTTTTCGGAAGTGCTTCTGTATCATCTATCTTTTGGGCCTCTGGTCTTGTCTCTGGGACTATCTCTGCAGCCTTCTATGGCACTGTAGTGCTTTGTACTGTACTTTTCTGTTCTGTACTGCGCTGTCCCTCTGTAGGTAGGTTGAACTTCACAGTCTTGGCAAGAGAGTCATTTCCATTCTGAACCACTGATTCCTTCTTCTTGGTGCGTGTCACAGCGGCAACTTCCAACTCGACCAAATTGGAAGCAGGTTCTTGTACCTTCTGTTGGCTATCAGTGACATTGGCCTTTACAAGGGCTGGACTGGGACAGTCCTTTGCAGTGTGGCCTTCTCCTTTGCATCGACTGCATATGGGCTTGTAATCCACTGATTGTCTAGGGTTTGGGCAATTTGGGGAGATATGTCCCTTTTCTCCACACCTATAACATTCCACCTCGGATCTCTGACCACCGCTAGACTGTCATCCTTTGTAACTTTGAGAGGGAAACCTCCTTGGACTGAAATTAGGACCAAACTCTCTAGGCTTGGGTCCAATATCCTGTGTTGTCATTTTGGATTCTAGCAAGTTGAATCTTGCATTTTCATCCTTCTGTCTTCGTTCATGCATCTCTTTCAGAGAGAAAATATCCTCTGTATGGTTCTTCCGCAAACAGTAAGAACAAAAGGCTCCAGGAATGGTTGGTTTTCGGGTACATTCAGTGGCTGAATGTCCCGCTTGATGACACTTTCCACACCAAGTATTTGACCGCATCATATCTCTTCCGGCTCCTGCAGAAGTGGATATATTGGCAGTATTCACCTTCAATATCTGTAACTACTCTGTAATCACATCCAGAAGCTCTTTCTTGATACTTGCAACTGAGTTGGATAAGTAGTCCTTCAGATTTTCAACTCCTACAGTGCTTGTTGTAGGGTTTTGGGAAGCTTCTGTAAGTACTGCATACACTGGTTGGGTAGATCCAAAAGGTCCTCTATTCTGGTTCTGATTCAGAGCTCCTGTTGAGACTTGGGGTTGTTGATTCCAGTTGGTAGGATTCCACTGTTGTTGAGTCGCCATTGGAGGAACTGTTTGAGGCCACTGTTGCTGTGGTTGAACCATCATCTGAGACACTATCGACTGCGATGACCACACTGGATTAGGTACACTATACTGTGGCATTGTTTGCATCTGGGGATAGGGGTAGGGAACTGTCCCTGGGACTGCATTTGATGGGTATACCATTCCAGGCATAGGAGGAGGTAAGACTCCTCTTCCTGGAGTCATTGACAGCCTTGCTTCAACTTCATCATACAATCTTGCACCTTCCACTGCGGCTTGCAGATTGACTGGTCTTCTCAATTCCACGAACTTGCGAACTTCTGGTTGTAGGCCCCTGAGAAACACTCCTTTCTGGATACCTTCATCCAAATAATGGTTAGTCCATCTCTTCAGGATGGATTCCATTCGCGAGACATAAGCTTCTACTCTTTCTCCAGAGGACTGACTTAGGTTCATGAACTCCTCTCACATCCGCTCTTCAAAACCTTCACGCCTGAATTTAGTGAGGAAGGCCAACTTTAGGTTGTCCCATGTGCCAAAAGTTCCTGTTGCTTGTCTCTCGTACCACTGAAATGCCGCGCCCTTGAAAGTGGTGGGGAATATTGCTAACCAATGCTCAGGGGTTCTGGCATTGTTAGCCACACATGCTACCATAAACTCTGCTACATGAATATCAGGGTCTTCATTGTACTCTCCCTTAAAAATTGGCAATGGGACTACATT